>NC_050184.1:4594785-4714785 GCF_008315115.2 Sander lucioperca | reverse complement strand
GGTGACTTTGCCTTGTATACCAGCCACAGCGGCGGGTGGATTGTAAAACATTCCTTGTAACGGATCGGACAGCTTTTGTCAAAGAACGCTGTTGCTAAGAAACAATGCACAATGCTTATAGGAGTCGCGTTACGTTACTGCTAATGAATGCCCAACATTTTCGGATTTTGCCGCTTCATAATAAAAACATTCAAATACCAAAATAACGGAGGACTTTTATCGTGAAGAACTTATAGGAAATTAAACCGTTCACAGCCGGGGCTTTGACCACACATATTTCCGTCAACTCCAGACTTTTGTCAAGTAAGGGCGAAGTAAAGAAAAAGAGAAGGTAGCCTACTTTTCGAACAAGTGGCGCATTGACAAAACGTACAGCAAAAGACCATGCACAACATTTCAGACCGTCCTGCCAACCTGTATTAAAGATCAATGTACGCTGTAACGATTTTTCAGCTGCCGAAAGCTGCTGCTGTTTTAATCCTGTCGGCCTCTCTGCTGCTCAGTTCCACACACACCCACACACACCCACACACACCCACACACACACGGTGGATGCAGGAAAAAACGGAGATGAGATGTACACAATGACCTAAACTGTGGACAGCTACGGTCGTTATTGTAAGTGCAATGATAAGTTACAGTCCAATAAGTACTTTATCAAACCGTATGAATGTGTGTCCCAGGCCAGGTTAGGAAATTAACTAACAATGTAAAGATCAACAAGCCACTGACAGAAATGTTAAAATTTGATTAACTCAATAAATTATAATTTTTTGTCTTAAACCCACCAGCCATTTACATATTATACCAACATTTGCAGCATCCTGAGCCTTTTTGGTAAGGTAACTAGGAAAATCAGCCCAGAGTCGTTTTATTCTCCCCAAAATACGTTTCCTTTTTATTTTTAAAGAACTATACAAAAAAGCAACTTTCACTGTCTCTCGCAACTTCATGCAACAAAAAGACAAAAGACATCGCAACTTTTATCGCAATTTTTTTTTACAAAAGCTCCCGCAAAATCAGGCATTTTGGGCAGCAACAATCTCAAAAAAAGGCTGCAAAATCCTGGAGGGACTGTTTAATGCTATGTTACTGAGAGATGAGTCAATATTTTTTTTGTTCATTAAACATGTAGGCCTACAATTACTGTAGAATATGACCAAACACAATTTTACCATGGTCTCGCAGGCTTTTTTTCACATCACTTTTTATTTGCCTATATTAATAAAATATGTATTAATAATTAAAAAAAAAATGTATTGAAGCAATTCAAAATATGCTAGTGCACTTTCTTTTATAAATTTGAATTCTGGAAAAAGTGGCTGGCAAAAAATATAAGTGGCTGGTAAAATTGAGCATCCACCAGCCACAGTGGCTGGTGGGCAAAAAAGTTAATTTCCCACCCTGGCTGCAACCATTTGTTAATGACCAGTAGTGGAGAACAACTACTTACATTTATTAAAATACAATTTTGAGGTAGCTACTTCACTTGAGTATTTGCATTTTATGCTCTACATTAATAGGGAACTACTGCACTTTTTACTCCCCCACATATAGTTAACAGCTGTTTTTCAGATTAATATTTTACAAACAAAACACACGGTCAGTTAATAAAATATTTAACTACCCAACAGTATAGCATCAATATCAATCATCCAATAATCTAATAACATTGTCAGGAGCCATTTTACACGTTAACTACTTTTTATTTTATTGCTAATATTTCTGTAGTTTCACTTAAGTAACGTTACAATTTTAGGGAAGAAATTAACGCTACACTTAGGAGTATTTTGGTAAAGTGCATCGCTACTTTTCCAGTTAGTAGTCAGTAACAGTTAGCTAGTATAAATAATCTGAATACTGCTTCCACCACTCATGATACACACGCATGTCGCAGATCACAAGTGCGCAGTTTAGTCGGTTTGTAACATTAAATTGCACAACAGGTTAACGCTAACTGATATGCGTTGAGTGCTTAAGCAAGCTTTCAAATAACATGCTATCAATTCATGTTAACGACATAACGTTAGCCGTTAGCTGGCAACGAAAGCAAATCATTGAATGTATAAATAAATGTGTTGTAAGAATCAGGGCAGTCGAGCGACAACCAAAAACAATTTGACGCATGACACTATCATATTAACAGCTAACAGTGCTAGCCAGCTAGCTAACTTAAGCGTTAAATACCGAGCAGCTAACTACGCTAACGTTAGCTTGTCTAAATTCGACGTCTCTCGTTCATTCTTCAGCACATAACGACAACAATGTTACAGCTACCATTAATAAGATACAACGAGGGCATTGGCACAATATGCTAGAATAATTATAGCGTTACCTCTCCTCTGCTACTAGCTTGCTAACTGTTTGGCAGCCTTTCTTCTTCCTGCTTTACTTTCTTTAATAAAACAGTACGTGTCGGTCAGGTCGCTCACAGTGGCCTGCTGGTGATGTCACCATGGAGACGCCCCGAAAAGTGTAGTCCTCATTCCCTGTAGGTAAAGTGCGGTGATTTTCCACGTCGCTAATGGACATAAATAAACAAGTTGTTTATTTTAGAATTACTGAACGTTGAACCAAATTTGTCGTTACTCTTTACAGAGAAACCTTTATATAAAAAGGCTATTTTGGCAAACTATTTTATACACCAATGTCGTTGTTGTTTTTTTTAACTACTCCTTTATTTGCGGAATATTTAACGAAATTATACTATACAAAAATGTAAAATGTTGTAAAATAAAAAAAAGCCCTACATCTGTATGAATATATGTAGCCTACCCTATGTAGGAAGCCTAATTCCCGACTGACCACTTCTTTTTTATTTCACTATTTATCTCTGTCTTCTACTTTCCTTTTGATCGGTTGTTTTTAGTTTGTTGTTATCTGTATTCTCATGAATATGTGCCTTTTTGATTGTGAATAAATAAAAGCAAATAAAAAATGACTGCATGACAACTTGTGTTTTTCTTACTTTTTTATTTAAAAAAGTAAGAAAACACAAGTTTATATATTAGCCTCTTTATCTCTGTCTTGAGTTCCTTTGTTGTTGTTTGTTCCTGTTGTTGGTTATTAATATCGCTTGCTCAGTTGAAATTGTTGTAATCTGTATTCTCTTATATATATATTCTCTTATATATACATAGACGTACCTTTATGGTGCACTAACCAAAAAAACGGTGTGAGTATCACCCGACTGTCACCAATGGATGTATCCGAGTGTCATCGAGTAATGGCCCCGGTTCGTTATGGATATTTCTTTTCCTAGGATGGTGACGGCATCAGCCCCCCCTCCCCCCCTCCCCCGTACACCTAAAATGGCTGCTCCATTCCAAACTATGATTCCAAACTGTCATCAGCAAAACAACGATTTTCTTGTTTGTTTTTTAGCAACCGTGACGTTTGAAGTTTCGACCAAAACGTTTGATTAACGCTATGAAACAAAAAGCTGCCTCTACTATAACACGTTTCTAATCAAACTAAAATAAATGCAGGACTGATGCAACTTTAAACGTAGGAGTGTAAAAGGAGTCTGGAATCAATCATTACGAACATGGTGCAACTGCGTGCAACGTGTTTTGAATATTGTAATTGAAAATAATACAAAAACGTATCTCTATGTCTAGACTCATGTCGGTTATGAAAAATGAATGTATGTTAGATTAGTATCTGTTATTCAATACTCTGTCAGTGGTAGAAGTAGTGTTATAAATATTCTTCACTGTTCTGTTACGGTTCATGTTGTATTCCGATATTTCTCTGGGGTAAAAGTAGCAATAATACAATGTAAATATACTCCATTATATGTAAAGGTCCCACAATCAAAACTTCATATCCTGGTCTTTTTTATTAAAAAAATCTTAATCTGAAAAGTAACTATAGCTGTTAGATAAATGTAGTGGAGTTAAAAAGTATAATAGTTCCCTTTGAAGACGTATAAAGTACTCCACCAATGTATGTGTTAAAAATATGTAAAATATAAAGATTGAATGATTTAAAAAGCTACTTAATTGTTGTATAAGAGGACATACAGCAAACCACACTAATAAAGAGATGTGTCACAGAGGAGGAAAAGCATACACAAAGACAGTATAATATTACCAATTTTTATTTCAAAATAAAGACTGGCAGCACCTTGTCTATTAGAGTTTTGGTCAGATAGGGTAGACAAAATGAGTGGTGGATTTATTCTGATACACAAAGACAAATTGTGACTGTCTAAACAAATACTTTTGGTCATCACAACTGGTTCAATCATTGTCATATTTTACTATATAACATGCAGGCAAACAATTCCATCAGACAGACATAGAAAAACCATATTACCCAGGAAACATAACCCCACAAAATATATGTTGTACTTAATTGAAAATTGAAAACGGAAAAAGAAAATGTTTTCTTGCATGATTGAATCTCGGATTTGCATCTATTTGTTTATTTGATTTAACTGCTTACGTTTTTGAAATATCTATGAACTTCAACAGCAGAATGTGTTATTTAGGCACAGATAAAACAGTTAAACACAAGGCCAGCCTCAAAGTAGGCAAATGGATCACAATACAAAATGTTAAGCATTTAGAAGTACTGGACAATACAGATGCTTTGGCCAATAAATATAGAAAAAACACTCAAACATGCTAAAAAAAATAATCAAATTTGATATTTTCAAGTGTTGCACTGCAAGTACCACAGCCACATGGCATTACACTTTGCTCTTGACAGTGTTTTCTCACGCTCAGCATGACACATCAGAGTGTGTAGGCCTACAAATCTCTTTTCAGGCAGAACACCATTCTCTGTCCGAATGTCAAAGGCACAGTTTTAACTTTCAGCACTGTCAATATAAAACAAGTGCTGTTTGTCACATCACACATTGTTTGTCACATCGTCATAAAAGAAACACATAGTAACAAATTAACTATTATTAAACCTTGAATGAAAACTGTGGTGGCATTTATGGTCGTCCTATGTGCCAACATATTCCAGTGTGTCTGCTTTCAACGGACCATTAAAGACAAGATTTCACCCTGTTTACGTAACTTATATCAATCTGATTACTAATGATGTATATTTGCATGGTTTGTAGAAATGATGTATATTGTACAAATACGTAAAGTACACGGTTGTTTTGCTGCTCATTGACAGGTGAATAAGGCTACAGTCATGTTTACATCTGCAGAATACAATTATTGACTGGCTACTTAGGAGCTACTGTCCATGTAATTACAGAAGTAGATTGCATAGAGGAACCATGTTCACCATTTAAAAATAGATTTCCTTATAAAACAACCTATAAAAACAAATCAATGAATGTATAAAATCTTATGGGAATTTAAAAAAAGAGCTTTTTTTTGTTCCTTAAAAGGCACAAGAATAATAATAATTTAAAAAAAAACATGTCCAAAAGTCAAGTCAGGGCAGGCAGGCTTCTGCTTTGGCAAAAGAACCACTTTAATATTTCTAACTGGAGTGATCGTGATGGGATTGCTTTGGTTGTTGTTTCCCGGTCTTTCAAATAGTGGTTGTCAATAATGTCAGCACTGAGGTTCTGAGGAAAAGGCCTCCGATTGCAATCTATAGTTTCCGCCGTGCCAAACACATTGTGTTTTCCAGGCTTGGAATTTCCTTAACCCCACGCTAATACAATTTTCTAAACTGAGGATTGTGTGCAGCGGCTAGGAGAACAACGTCTGAAGACTCTAGTATCTATTGTCGATATACGGTTCTATTGTTGTTGGCAAAGTTTCAAGCTCCTAACAAGAGCTGAGAGGGTCCACTGAGAGTTTAGTGTCCACGAAGCTGGTCCAGCTGGGTGTAAACATTATCAGCTTGACTAAGTTCCTCAAACACAGGCAGAAGGTTGAGCAGCTCGGCGTCGTCCACGTCGTCAAACCATGACACCACGGGAACCTGGCGAAAACAGACCGTCACTCACAAACTTTGGCTTTGAAATAAATTAAGTCACATATAAACTGCACCTGCCAGTTGTGCAAATACACTTGAACCAAAGCAGTGTTTTAAATTTAACCAGAGGTGTACAATTTCAACCTGACCTAAATGTGTAAATATGATTCTAATGCGTTTTGTATGTGCAGTGTACGTTTCTATAAATCCGAATTTTGAACTGAAACAATCAGCAACTATTATGAGAATCGATACATTGTTTTTGTAGTTTTTCAAGCACAAATGCCTAAACGTTTCTGGTTTCAGCTTCTAAAATGTGATGATTTGTCGCATTTCTTTGTCATAAATGAGAGTAAACTGAATGTAATTGGGTATTCGGACTGTTGGTAGGACAAAACAAGACATTTGATGGTGTTATAATGGGTCATTTTCACTATTTTCTTTTACCATTTTACAAACAAAACGATATATAGAGAAATGAATCCAAACATTTATAAATGATGAAAATAATCATTAGTTGCAGCCCTGATCAGGATAAAATTAGAAATACACTTTGAACATTGAATAACTCTCAAAACTATATCTGCTCATTTTAGCGAAAAACTTGAGTAATTTGTTCATTATGTGTAATGTTGTGTTGTAACGTAATGTGTTGAGTAATGTTTATATTTTATGTGATCTATAATTTTGTAAGAGCTAATCTCACATTGCCAGACCTCCTTCTCATCAAACTTGAGCTCCTGAAGAAAATCTTGTCAAAAACATTTCATACAAACAAGTCATCTTTGCACAATCCCTACCATTTTTTTAATTTATTTTTTAAACCAACTTTTGTGCCTGAAGTTTTCCAGGCCTCTATAAGCTTGACGAGACAGAGGTCTAAGAGCATGTGCCCCATTTTTTGAATGATGGATGAAGAGTCAAAGCAATTTTTTTTTTTGGGGATTTTTCTGACAGAAACAGATGAAAACTCACAGCATTATTAGGGTGGAAGATGTAGGAGGCAGGAGAGTTATCCAGGATGAGGGTTTTGTGGAGGTCTCTGCCCAGGCGGCTTAAATCTTTGACATAGCAGCCCTGGTGGAAAACGCAAGATTCCCGGAATAGCCGGGTCCGGAATACACCACACTGATCCAGCAGGTCCGTCACTGGGTCTGCATACTGATGGAGCCCAGGGGAGGTGGGGAGCAGGGGAGGGAAAGGCAGGTTGGACTAATGAAGCACTTTCAACTAAAATGTGTTATTCTTACAGCAAATAGCTACGAAATAGCATTACACATCCAAAATCGACTCATCTGGATGACGTTGCACCAGCTATTGAGAAACCGATTCCTACGTGTGTTGTGTAAGTGATCTTTAAGTTCTTAGTTAACTACTAAGTAGTCAAACTCATGGTTTACTAAACTGGGATGCACCAATAAAAACTTCAGGAAGTCACTGTAGCATCACAAGCTGTAGCAACTGCCTTGTTTAATTTATACATGCAGGATAAACGTGTATCAGAGTTAGTAGTGCATGCATGCATTATAGAATGAGTGGGAGATGTATAAATTATGCTTACTTCGCAGGCACTATTTAGTCATTTAGTCTGGCGTTATTGGCATAACGTTTGATAGTCTGAGGTATATTGTGTTATCTTTTTAATGCAAAAAAATCTTCCCAGCTTACATCATTATTGAAAAAGCATTTTATCAAGTGCCAGGTCAGATATTTTGACCATATAATATCACCTCTTTATCATCAATCTAAACGGGCCATATGTTAGCAAGATAACATTAGTTTTGTCAGATGGTTCAGTTGAAGATACAAGATTCACTATCATAGTACATAGGGGTGGGGGGGAAATAAAAGCTACAGCATAGTATCGCAATATTTTCTGTGGCAATACTGTATCGATACACAGACGCCAAGTATCGATCTATTATTATATACTGTATGTGTTGGTCAGTTTCTCTGCTTGACAATCCCATTTTGCAGCAATAAAATTGAAGTGAGATGAGCAAACGGAGAAATTTATCTTTTTAGATAAAACAGGTGTTGACAAAGTTTCCTTTTGGGGACATAAGTTGAAATTGGGAAAAATTTGGAAGTTGGGAAAAAGGTAATAAATTGCAATATATCACAGAATGATGCAATATGTTTAAAATCGCAATAATGTCGTATTGTGACATAAGTATCATGATTATATGGTATCGTGGGGCCTCTGGTGATTCCCACCCCTACACACTACGTAGCATTCCCATCTAGCAGTTTGCATGTGTAAATATTTAGTAACGAGTGTGGTGCAACATATTTTAACGTATTTAAGCATGAATCTCCACTAATACTCAATTAGGTTATAAGTTAGAACTCAAAAAGAGTTGAAGCAACCAGCTCCAGATGAACACAGAAACAAACTATAGCTTTAAACATGAGCGGGGTGTCTACTAAAGTGGCTAACAGCATGTTAAGCAGCTCCTATGACAGTGAAAAGGAGAACTAAATGGGAAAGAGAAAGCAGAACAACCTCCGATAGATCAGACATGACATTAAACAAACAAATGTCGTTTTTTTTTAGGATGTGCTTCAGTATCCGATGTAAATTACCTTTGCAAGACTGGCTGTAAACAGCACACATTCAAACAATTCTCCCATTCTCTGCAGGAACTCATCAACGTACGGCCTCTTCAGTACATACACCTGTAACACAGACACACCATCAGTGAACTGTCCCACCAACAGGGCTATTTCAATGTCATTTTTTTTATTTATTTGCCTTTACATTTGTATCATCTACTTATTGTTCCCGGTCCGTTGGCTGCTAATGGCCCGTTCCTGAAACAAGTAATCAAGAATAGGCCGTGCCGATGTTAACCAGCCTATCCTGGATTACTTGAACCAGGCAGAGGCCCAAAGACGATTGCTTGCCAGCACATGGGGTCCCAGGAATCACATTTCTGAGTTAATTACATTTCCACATGTCCAATAGTGAGAAGCCCAAGTTGAACAAGCAGCCCAGCACAGTGTGCGAGTATTTTTTCACAGAGGCAGTAATATGTACTGCATCACTTATAAATGGCATTTTAAATTAACTGGGCTGAAATGACTCATTTTCTTGCTGATGTTTCCTGTTCAACATCTGGCCAGTAGAGGGCTCCGTGTGCCCGTCGAAACACAACCTGGCTGATCAGTTACAAGACCCATCCCTTTTCAGCTCAGCAACCACTGCAAACACATCAACATACTGTACATACACAAGCGCAGCCCCCTATACACACACACACACACACACACACACACACACACACACACACAAGTTTACCTGGTGTGTGGTCCCCTCTATCTCCACAGGCACGATGAAGTCTGCATTACTTATAGGCTGGAGGGAGAACACAGAGGGAGATGGTTGGCATGCTCATTCACATGGCTGCGCTGTGTGCATTCACATGGCATTATATAACGACTCAACACTCCACGCGGCTGCCATAAATCACAGTGAAGAGCCTACACAAACAGCATGTCATTCACTTGATGTTCCTCAAGCACACGAGATGGTTGTAGTGAAGGAACTCTAATACAGATGAATAAACAATCACAGCAGAACCAGACCAAAACACTACTGCTACAAGCTGCCATTACGTATAGATACAGAATATAACCTAAATAAAGACTTACTTAATGTTTCTTATTTCTAATAAATCAGAAGACGCTTTCACTCAAACTGCACAATATTAAACGTATAAAAAAAAAATGAGGCATTGACATGAAGAAAAATACACTCATGTGGTGGTTAAGTGAGTGATTTCTTTGCTTTGGTACCTTGAATGAGCTGTGCACCAGGGTCTCATCCAGGTCTATGACCACACATATCTTCCCCTGGTCCTGGGCCTCTATCTCAGGCAGGAGGCTAGGTTCACACTGCTAAGGAGAAACACACAAAGATTTTTTAATTGTAATGGTACTGTCCCACACACACACCTATATAACTGGCCTTGTGCTATGTTTATACCTCAGGAGCATGATTAGTCCTGATAGTACAGTGATTAATATGAAAAACAGACCTTGGCCGTTTAAATGTTACCTCTGGGAAATTAGACAAGACTCAGTTTGAGAACTGCATGTATGTGTGGAAGAAGGATTGAGCCTCATTATTTACTGTAACGGCTTCCATGTTGGATAACTTTAGGATTAGCATATTTATGTCATTCATTATAGCTTCCAAAAGCATCTCTACAGGCAGTCACCTGCAGGGAGAACACATTAGCTTAATATAATCTCATTTTTACATATCCAGTTTAGTTTGCCTTTTTTCTTTATTATGTTTCTTTCTAGGCCCTTTATGAGCACAGTCCATCTGAAATTAATCACTAATATATTACATAACATAAAAAGAGAATCCGTTAAGGAAGGGAAGTTGAGATTGAGAACACATACTATACATGAGCAACAACAATGTTATTTCACCAACTAAACAATGCAATGCAACATAACCCGTTCGGTGCCAACGTTAAATTCGGTTTCATTTAACCAGGCGCTACAGATGCTGCTTCCTGTTTCTGCTTCTGATGCTGGAGGACACTCCCCAATGTGAACAAACATGGCATCCCATTTAAATGCCTCTTACATGGTACTGAAGCTCTAATCAGGCTGACAGCGTTAACCGGCGAGGCCAACCATGTGCCGCAGGCGCTCAAGGCTTTATTTTTTCTCCACCTCAGCAGTTACGAGGCACACAATACACCATTCTCTGCTTGCCGCCTGCCTAAAGGATTGGTAGTCGCTCTGTCGTTCTTATCTTCCTTGGAGGATCAAGTGTGAACATCAAAGTGATTCCATATCCGCAGACAGTTGCGGTTAGCTTTCAACATGTCAAGAGCAGGTGCAGTAGTGGTTTTAGCGCACAGTTGTAAAAAAAAATAAAATAATAAGCACATTTTTACAACAGCATGTTAAGTTTATTCCTACAGATGGCCAAACTATTCGAGCACCTCCTCTTTTATGGCGAACAGTGTGTGTGTGTGTGTGTGTGTGACAAGGAAGTGAAATCTTAAATAAACAAGAATAAAGGCAGGACTGAACTGAACTGAGGGCTTTAAATTGTGTTTTTTTTCAGTGGTGTGAAACATTGCTGGAATAAAAAATAATGTTACCTTGACAACTGTCCCATTTTCCTGTGACTCCAGCAAGGCCTGCTGGGAAGGTGTTGGTGGTGGTGGTTTGGGGCCATCCTGAGCTTGGAGGCAACAGAAGAGTGCTTTGAAGATGTTACAACTCCGAGGCTGTTTCAGGGCAGAGCGGCTCACCTGGCCTGTTCAGCACAGAGAAAGAGAGACTTTCATGAGGGAACCAAGTCAAACTGGATGTTGTCAACACGGAAATGTTAAGTGGGACCTTGAATCACACGTCAGAAACACGTAATCTTGTTTGTTTTTCCACACACAAAACAAATTGCTGGTGACATGAAAACAGATGGGGATGAAAAAAAGTATTAAAATCAATCACTTCAATTCAGTGAAATTAGTTATAAGCTACTTGTAACATGCAACATCTCCCCCCCACCCCCCTTTCCTAAAGGCACCATCCATCTGTCTACATGGATGGCACAGAAAATGTGTTTTTAATGCGCCTGCCTCTGCTGCTGCTGCTGCTGCTGGAAATGGCTGGTATATGTTATATAATCACAGAGGGCGGGAAAACCCACACTCTTCAGCACTACCTTCAACAGAAAACACAGACAGAAAACATTCCAACCATTTTAAACTCCAAGACCTTTCAGGGCTGCCTGAAGCTAGGGAGAACAGACAGACAAGTCAGTCAGTCAGTCAGTCTGTGAGCCAGACCTGCAGTCACACCTCAGTGCTCTGTCCAGGTCTTTGATCAGTCACCATAACCACGAGTGTCCCAGCCCCATACAAGGCTTGTAATGAAAGAAAAGGGAGAAAAACATTCTTGCAAGTCTCCTCTAGTGTATTTCATGTGAGGACTTGCAAACAGAATTTATAGCCATTCTCACAGAGCCATTATAGTAAGCACGCTCAGTATTTTACTAGAAGGGAGAACTGTTGATAAACGGTCAAAAGTGGAGAGAGAAAGAGATTTCTTTCTAATAATCTACAGTTTCCATGCTGACACTCGCTGCTGTGAAGACATAATGCAGACACACCAATGGCCATGTTACACAACACCATGTTTAAGAGACAAAGGAGCTTGATTTGGTCATTCCTAAAGCACTACCTGCAATCATGCAATATGCACGACATCGACAACCAAGTAGTAAGCCAGAATCAATGTGCGAAGCCTCTTTCTAGTCCGAGGAAAGCGTTCAAACAACGAAATCTTTGAAACGGCGCTACAATGGGCGTGTGCAGAGGGGTGTGTTTGTGCATTCCGCTGTCAACACCGCGGGACCTGGTATATTTCTATAAAGTCGCCCGTTAATCAGCAGCCACTCCAGACCCCTTTACACCCATCAGCCTTTAATGTGGATTATGATTTAATACAGAAACTGGGCTGAGTGTTTGTCTAGTAAAATACAAGCAAACAGTGGGAACAGTGCAGCAGTCTTTAATGCTACTGCCGCGCACTGATCTGTGACACCCCCCCCCCCGCTGTAAAATATGAACACAACACCATAGTTTATAAATGAACCCAGCAGCTGGGTCTCACTGTACTATAATGCTGCCTGTGGTGACAGACGAGCTCCTCATGCTGTACCTGGTAGTAGTAGGATATGGGATGGTGCCAAACAAGCTGGAACCTGATCGACATATAAATACACAGCAGCTTGGTTTTTAGGAGAGCTGGCCATGATCACAAGCAACAGCACCATCACTGAGAAGATCTCAGCCATAATCACAACACCACATGTTAGGAAGCGACAGAGATTTACACACACAAAAAAAAGAGATCAAAACAGGATCAACAATAGCTAAGCTGTGGATGGCAAACCTAGTATACATAATGGAGGCTGGGACCTTATACTTGACATTATATCCAATAGTATAGGGACAACTTAGCTGTGGTAAAGCTACATAATAATCCTGCTCGATGGATATTATTCAGTCTTATATTTTTTTTTATTCTAACAATTGTAAGTTAAGCTCTTTTTAAGATCTGCAGGTGAAGGAAAACAGCTTCTGGGCAAAATAGTATTAGTAAATGAGCACATTATGATTATTTTAGACTCGATGGCTCTCTATTTTATAGTGCTTAACGTTAGATCTAAATATTACAGATTTGTTTGGTAAATGTAAAAAAACTAAAAAGGGGCAATGCCGCGCTCAACCAGCGTCCGCAGCGCTCAACTGTCAAATGGGCGCACTACAGGCTTTCTTAACACACCGACCATTATTCACAAAATACTTTAACAATATCGCACCAAATGAAGAAGATCTAATAAGAATTCAAAGCGCATACAAACACAGGTCCATCTCACCTGTTTTCGGTGACACTTGAACGTCTTCTTTCTGCACTTGGGTGATAACAGAACTTTCCATCTGACAATCACGGAGCCCTCAAAATCCTCAAATCCTGTCCCCGAGCACTGATGGGCATCCCTCATTGGGTTTTATTGGCAAATCGACTCAATTATTCACCGAGGTAACTTGACATCCGCCTCAGTAACAATCCTCGATGGGAGAAGGATTTATCTTGTTCCTGGGTTTCTTTATTTCCCCGCCGCTTCTTCTTTTCTTCTTTCGGAGGTCCGCCGCCTGGGGAGGGGGCAAGGCACTTGGATATGTTTTTTGGAGGCTTATTTGAGACTCTGTCAGCTCCGTCGTCTCGGGTTTACTACTACTATTACGGGTAATGTCGCCGAGCAGCCCCCCTCTACCCGTCGCTGCGAAGTCTTCACTCTTGCACCAACAACATGGAGAATCCAGGCGAGAGAAGGAAAACAACCGAGGAAATGGGGCAAGGGAGGGCGGTTTCAAGCCCCCCCTTACTACAGATAAACAACACCGCCCGGAAGGCCTTAGAGAGCGACGAAAAACACCGAGAATCGACCTCTTCCGTCGGTTCCGATACAATAAAACGGATTCTAGTGTGCAGTTAAATGTAAAATATGAGTTTTGTTGTTGTCCCGGGCTTTGTTTTTCTACGGTTGGGACTCCGCGGGCGCCTTGAAACCGTGTTTACTCCCTGATTGGACGCCCGGGATGAGGGGGGCGTGGCCAATGCATTCCTCCTGTCCTGCTCGCGCCGCACCGAACACATTCCAGCGCTGCTCGAACAAATGAGATCACATTGTTTGTAAATTATTTTTAAAAAATCGTGTTAATTTTTGCAACCACATTAACATATAAGATGAAGACAGGCAGCGTATTATGTATTATTTCTCTTAAATTGTTATTTTTGAGGGAAATAGGCTACCTTTGTTTTCTTTCTTTATTTTATTTTCTACAAATTGCATTTTTTTGGGACTGTTATTCAACTTTAATACATGTTTTAGGGAGATATTATTAATTAATGGTGAGCCAAAATAATCATCTCAAAAAAGAACTGTAGGCTACTTAACGTTAATCGTTCCCTGTAATGTTTAATTCTTGGATTAGGCTAATGTCCGGAAATTGCACATTTACGTTTCACGTTAGTGGGGGCTACCTTTTCGTGTATACATACACGCATACAAGTCGCAGTTTAAACGCGTAATATCGCGATATTACAACCTCCTGATTACTAGGGAAACAAAAAACATTGTTGAGGCTTATTAAATAACAGACTTTTAAACGGATATATTTAGTCAGAAACACTAAACATAGTGTGCATATGATGCATGTAACAGTTAGCAGATGTTCCCATGTGTTTTGAATAGTTTGATGGACCCCCTAAGTCTGCACAGAAGAGTTTTGTTGGTAGGTACTGTATGTCCATGCAGAACTACATGGTAACTGTACCTAAGTACGGGGGTAACAGAGGGCAGAGTGAAACCAATGACCCAGGCTCCTTTCGTTTTTTTCTCTACTTTTGCTTCCCGTTACTGACTCAATAATAAAATGAAACTGTTACTTACCTAAAAACTGCTGGGGGACTTTTCTCTGGGAACCACAATTTTACAATCACTGAACATTGTGCAACAACAGCCTCTACTGCAGTTATTTTACCATGAGACTGCTCATCCCAAACATTACATGATGGTTAGCTACTTTGTTGATTTTGTAATTATTTAGGTCTAAATCCAGTCATTAATTAGGAAAACAAAAAATGCATGAACAGTTGCTGTTTCTATTGTTTTTAATTAGAGTAAGTTGTAGTCAGCTGCACACAAAGTCTATGTATTTTAAAATAATTGTTCACTGTACTGACAGTAAAACTAAAACAGAACTAAACTTTACTTACTTTTTTTTACCTTGTTCAAATAAATAGAAGTGGGTTTGACATCATGGTAGGCCATGTGGTCAAGCAGTGGGTCCCCAGATATTTATATTTACAGCATGAAGGTTCTGCAGCGCCTCCTCATCCTCTGAAACCTCTCGGTAATCATAGTGAGCACGGTGAGTGACTGTGATGTGGAGTTTAGCAACAGCAGATCTGTGCTATTTTTAAGCACATAAAACACACATATGAACACAAACTGCATACATCTGTGTAGCTGAATAAAACAGAAAGAAACTATAAAAGAAAACTCGTTAATAAAGGAATAACTACAGTTGAAATAGTCACTCTACTCATTCCAAACACATGGGCCCATTACACTGCGAGCTCAGCCAGTGCCCACAGTGGCCACAATGCAAGACATAAACAAGAATGGCTCTGCTGTTTGCATTCCTGGTGTCGGACATTTTAGGGCAGCACTGACAGATCTGTGTAAAAAAATATATCCAAAATAAGTATGGACAGCACAGCTGGAAAATGTCATGCGGTTTAAGGCTGATGCCACTGTTAACTAAATCAACTTGAAATTCATTATCTTTGCCTGATCTCTGGCGCGCCTTGCCCTCTTCTTCTGGAAATGTTGCATTCCTCTGTGAAGAAGAGGAAAGGGCCTGAGCTGTTGTGATTGAGTGTTAAAGGTGCTGCAAACATCCACTGGACATTCAAACATCAGGTACAAGTTAAAACTGCATCCATCTTTCATCAGTTAACAGAACAAATGTGCAAGCATGTAAAAAAACAAAAAAAAAAAAAAACAGCATGAGGTGGAAGGAGAAATAAATCACACGTGTGGCACATTTCAAACAGAAACAGAAATTTATCATGATCACAGAGTGAAACGAAAAGATATGAAATGCAAACAAATGTGATTATCTTTAAATAATCCCGGCATATAATTCCTGTATTTCAATGTTGTGGTTTATTGTGTTTGTCAATTCAATAAACGCATTTAGTGATTTTTATAATTGCAACACAATAAATCAGTCAATTTCGCAGTTCAAGTCACAGTAATAAAACAACATGGGGCTTTCTGCTATAACAAATGCATCCAGGGTATCTTTTTGCAAAAATAAATCAGCGACTTAACATCTGTAAATCGGTTACATGCCGATACCAAATATACAAATACAACACTGTTTAAATAGCTTAGATCATATTTATCTAAATCAATTGAAAATATACCACTGAGGACAAATGAGAAAAGATTCAGAAATACTGTGCAAAACTGTCCATCAAATGATACTGCATAGCTCAAATCTGTGGTGATGTTGACATTAAAGGCAAAAAATAAAAATCACATTAACCTCTCTCACACACACACACACACACACACACACACACACACAAATACACTCCATCCATCAGGCGTTGTGGTTCTATTTCTACATTTCACACCTGGGAATCCACAGCGTCTACTTACAGCCTTATGCACTCTGCCATGCATTAGCTACATCCAATCATGTTGATGACAAACTGGCTGTTGAAATGTGCTTGCAGCATCTGAGCCTCATGTAGGGCTGGGACTGTAGGGTCTACCATCATGTGATTTGCTGGAAGAGCCCACCCTCCCTCTCCCTCCTCTCCCTCCTCTCCTCCCCTCCCCTCCCCTACCCTCCCACCTCGCAGGCCTGCCCCTGAGTGGCCTCTGCTAGGCTATGTTTCCAGGAAAGGGGCCTACTGGACAGGCTGTGAGGCCTCGGCAGGGAGACATTGGCTCATTGAGAAAAACAAAAACAGAGAGGGGCGGTGGGAAGACTCTCCCCTCTTACATAACTCTGCCTCCATGACCGGAAAAAAAAAAAGTTCCCCGCCACAATGCAAAGAAAAACCTGTCCGTCTGCCTCTCCTCAGCTTCCAAACGCTGAAGCACTTCAGGACTGGAATTCGAACAGCACTGAAAGCAGCAGTGCTTGCTTGCAGTTACACAATAGTTGCAACTCTTCAGACATACCACCACCACAGGCATGCCAAACACATCTGAATGTACAAGAATATTACAGTCTAATCACTGCAACTCATTTGATTTGATCTGATACAATAATGCTGTTCCTGTGCAGCCGGAACAACACATAAAGCGTGATGTAACAAACTGTGTCATTTAATGTGTTGTGTTATGTTGTTCAGCTCTGGTGGTGAGACATTTACTGTAGCTGAGTAGTGGCTTTGGGGGCCTGCCTGCACTGCCTCCCTGTGGCCAAAAGACAAACTGCACCGAGTCTTAAAAAGCTTTGAATTCAATTTCCTCAACAAAAAAAAAGGTTCTCAGAAGGCATTAAAAAGTCTCAATTTTATTTTACAAAAGTGTTAAATATTTGATTTGCGTGCCTGCTTCTCTTGCGGGCTGTCGGGAGACGTTACGCACTTATAAACTAAACGTGGAATTGCTGCAACAGTTGATTGTGCTGCAGGAAGCTGTTGTGTTTTTTAATTAGTTTTTCTGTACAGGTCGCCTTAATTGTGTGTGTGTGTGTGTGTGTGTGTGTGTGTGTGTGTGTGCGCGCGCGCGCACGCGCATTTTAGGCCTTTATTTGATAGGACAGCCGAAGACGTAAGGGGAGAGAGAGGGGGGATGACATTCAACAAAGGGTCGCAGGTCAGAATCGAACCCGCACCGCTGCAGGAAAAAACTGAGCCTCTGTACATGGGCCGCACGCTCAACCAGGTGAACTACCCAAACGCCCCCAGGTCGCCTTAATTTGATTAATTATAACATTATGAATTATATTTATAGACACTGCTTGAAGGTACTGAAATGTTTTCTTCCCCATTGGTATATTTCGGTGTGATCATGAAACAGCTGTTGTCTTAAATGTCTGAAAACGTTTTATGTTTAACTCTGTGAACCCTGCAAAAACCATGCAATACTGTATTGTATTGTAAAATGAGATTATTTGGTCGATTACATTATTTTTAATCATGTTTTTGAGAGAATTTGCATAATTTAAATGAATGTCAACTACATCCTACTCCTACTGTTGAGGAAGACATTAAAGTGGGCCAGAAGAAGCTGTCCCTGTGCTCTTGCTTTACATCCCACAGTAGTTTGATTTAGTAACTATCAGGTATATTATTATTTATTAAAGGGTAACTACCATTTTTTTCAACCTGGACCCTATGTTCCTATGTTTTTGTGTCTAATGGCGTTTTTCCATTACATGGTACCTGCTCGAATCGCCTCGACTCTACTCGTCTTTTTGGGTTTTCCATTACGAAACCTGCTAACTACTTTTTTTAGTATCCATTTTTTTAGTATAGTTCCAAGCAAGCTGAGGCAATACCAAAAGGTGACGTGAAAACCTGCAGACTACTGATTGGTCTGAGAGAATCGTCACTAATCACTGCGTCATCATTGCTAGCAGACGGGGGGTGTCCTGAGCAAACCCGCCATTTTTAAATAGTTTAGTAGTGGGTTTTTTTTCCTGCCTCCAGCTTCTTTTGAAACAAAATTTTTCTTGCCGAGAGTAAAAAACAACACACCTTTGACGTTCTGTGTATGTGTCGCGTTAGGTCACGGCAGTTTCCTGCAGCATCGCTATAACGACCAGCCACGCTCGCCTCAGGCATGAGGCGGTACTAAATCTGCAATGGAAAACAATGGGAACAACAATCTTTGACATGACATTGGTCCAGTATTAAGCAAGATCGCTGCAGCTGGAAGTGGCAAAACAAGCTACAATGTAGCTTAAGTTAAAAGGGCAATTGTCCAGCTTGTATTTACCTTCACAAAAGTGCTAATTTTGCCATTGACAGGCTCAGATTAATATTCTAAGTGTTTGACAACATTATGAAAAGGATCCATTCAGAGATAGAGCTTTAACACCTCTTTGACACCTTTCTGTTTAACCAGAAACAGCTCTGAAGTCGCTAGTGCTAAACCCACCAGACTCCATTTAAAAAAGAAATACTTTTAGCGTGTATAGAGCCAAAATATTTTCACGTTTAAATCTGTAAACTATGTGTTTATTTCAACCAAAACTACAGTTGTGATGGTTGGAAAAGTGGAAAGACGACCCAAAACGGCTTTTCATAGTTCTATTTTGTTTCTGTCGACTTTGAATGAAGTGTATTTTACGATGCTAAAATTACTGTTTATTTACATGGAGTCTGGTGGGTTTAGCAAATGCAATTTCGCGGATGTTTTTATGTTTAAAAAAAGGATCTTACTCTTTAACAGAAAGGCCGACCTCCTTAGAAAACCTTTCCATAATGTTGTCAGACACTTAAAATATTAATCTGAGCCTGTCAGTGGCAAAACGAGCACTTTTGTGAAGGTAAATATAAGCTGGACAATTCTGACTGCAGCGATCTCGCTTAATACTGGACCAATGTCAAAGATTGTTGTTCCCATCAGTCACTTAGACACAAAAATATAGGAAAATAGGGTCCAGGTTGAAAAAAACAGTAGTTACCCTTTAACTCTAAGGGCCCTATTTTAATGATATCAGCGCATGGCGTGAAGCGCAGGTGCTTTTAAGGCATGTCCAAATCCACTTTTGCTAGTTTGACGGCGTACAAAAGCCAGGCGCGTTTGTACCTTGGCGCATTGCTATTATGATGGCGGATTTGCACCGTAATATTTTTATTTGTAATCTTTTGCATGTTTGTGTGCTGCTGCGCTTCCCTGTGTGCGTAACAAGCATAGCGTGCACGCGCTGTGCATAAGCCTAGGTGCATTTTACTAATTTGGTGTTAAAATAACAATGAAATGCCTGTTATTGACTTTAGACCAGGTTTTTGTTGGTCAATGGCGTGATCACTTCCCTCTGCCTCAAGATAGCAATACGCCAAGAATTCACCTGAACACACCTCCCTATAAGACCAGCACGCCCATGGGCGCACAGATAGGCGCAGGTGCATTTGCTATTTAAACGACGTGGGCGCTGGACGGGAAATTGCTGTATAAACTAGCAAAGACACTTGTGTCGGGCTTTGCGCTGTGCCAGGTGCAAGACAGGGCTCTAAGCGTAACCCGCGTTATAGTAAAACACCTGTAAACCTGTCGCTTTGGCAGAACTCATCTTAATAGTTTTATATAACAATAAGTAACTGGGGTGTGACTAAAGATACAGACATTAACAATAACAGTTTCTTATTTATACAAAATGTATGAACTTCTATTATAAATAAATCAGCACTTAAGAAGACTAAATGTGCTGGAAGAAAAAAAGGTCAGTGGGTTTTCTCACAGCTGCACCTTTGAAATAAATGTCCTTGTTTGGTTCAGGAGTCAAACTCTGGCTGCTGCTCCATCAGGATGGAGGTGTCGTTCCCTCTGCTGGAGGTCGGATCCAGGCAGGAAACTCCCAGAGCTATAAGACACAACCACACCTGGAGCGCGCACGTGCACGCACGCACGCACGCACGCACGCACACACACACACACACACACACACACACACACACACACACACACACAGAGAGACACAACAAACAATCAATCAGTCCATTGATCAGACAAAGATCACACATTCAGTAGACTATAAAATTAGGGCTGAGCAATTCATCTTTTTTAAATCGAAATCGCGATTTGAAAGAATGCGATTAGCTGCTGGAATATTGTTACATATCACAGATTGTTTACTGAAATGACCTATTTTCAGTGGATCTTTCATTTATCGTGTATAACTTTATTTAACATGATGGTAGAAGGTGCAATATATTAGATGCTGCTATTGAACTGAGGCAGATCAGACATTTCAGTTTACAGGAAAGTACTGATATTTATTCATTGGAGTTGTTGTTGTTTTGCGATAAATGTTCTGTGTTTGTGTGTTTAATGTTCCATGCTTATTAAAAGAAAAACACTTATTGCTGGCAATTCACATCTATGTTCTCATCCTAACATAAGAATATAGAGCAGTTTGATGGTGTCTCATGTTGTAATGCTGCATGACATGTGTTATCTGTTACACAGTGAATATTGAACATTAGCTAAACTTAAAAAAAAAAAATAGCAAATTGAATCTTTACTGCAATATAGATAGATATATTGATTTTTTCCCCAAATCGTTCAGCCCAATATGAGATGCAGCGTTCAAATGGTGAGCTATGCTGCTGTGTGATGTGATAATGTTTTCTTTTCCTTTATAACTGTATTTACTGAATTAAAGTTATATACAAACGAAGTAGTCCAGCATGCACACACAGGCTACAATAGTACATTTAGTACACAAGTATAAAATAATAAACCAAAGGAATTATAATATTAGAAGAAGTTATATGTTGATACAACTCATTCACAAGATAAGGAATGAACATTGTAAATATGTGTAGACCAGGTAGCATTCTCTGGTTCTACCTTCTGACATTATTGACTATGCTGCCTGATAGCTGGAGATTAAGTAGCTGGAAAACAGTTTTAGCTTCACAGTGGAACAAGCTAGATATACTCCGCTAATGATACCTACCAAATATCCCACAAATAACAGGTATGCTACGTAGAGGAACGCTGCCAGCACATACAGCCACACGCTGTCGAGTTCCGTCACATAGACCACGACAAAGTACATGTTGATGGCACACACGATCAAGATCACCAGTCCTCCTCCGATCTTAAACACTCTGCAGGAAAAAGGAGAAAGAGTGTGTTTTATGGAAATACAATTATGATTTGTCTTTGTGTCTTTATGCTTTATGAGGTAGATGAACTTACAATCCGTTGGCAAACTCATTCATGAGAGATGGCAAACTGGTGAAAGTGAGGATGGGAATGAGGGCAAATGGCAACTGTGAGAGAAGAATGAACATATCACATATACATAAACTAGGGCTGTCAAACGATTACATTTTCTTAATCACGATTAATCGTTGAATTTCTATAGTTAATCGCGATTAATCGCATGTTTTCTCACATGATTAAAATTCTATTATTTTGCATTTCAGAACTGTTTTTAAGTACATATAAACAATGGAAAGCCATTCTTACCAGTGTATCTTGATTGGGAATCAAATGAATGCAAAGAAAGTTACTTTATGAACTTGATTTTAAGAGTTGTATTTGTTTATTATATATTTAATCTAGTCACACATTTGAATTTAACAACAACTTTAAATGCACCATGAGGATGTAAATTACCAGTTTAATTGAACGCACCGTCTGTGTTTTTCCGACAACAGCAGCTGCAGATTGTTACATCCCGGTGTCGGAATCCTAGCTGTCAGCATTGTAACCATGTTTAATCCAGCTACTAGCTAGCGGTAGGCTAACGTTAGCTGCTGTCGAGTATAGTGTTAACTAGCATCACGTGCAGCAATGTTTCTGTTGCCTGTAACGTCTGTTTCAGAGCATCAGAGAGAAGTGCAGGCATCTCAGTGGCATCAGAATGAGGCATCGAAATCCGCGTTGCTATTCCTGCAGCAGCAGGATGTGTTACGAGGAAGTACAGCAAAATAGTAGCCTGTTAGGCACGACGCAAAGCCGAGTGAAGTGAAAATAAATTAATAAATGGTGGCATGCGATTAATACGATTAAAAAAAATTAACGCATTATGCTCAATGCTTAATGCTTAATCGTATCGCGATTAACTTGTTAATGCTGACAGCCCTAACATAAACACATTATAATACTAAAATGTAGTTTATACCATTTCATGAGTAGTCATTCAAATCACGGTTAAAACAGATATTTTTCTTACTGTATACAGGAGAGGGATTGGATCCTACTCGTTTGTATATTTGAATCATATTAATGTCCTCCTTTTTGTATTGCACGTTATTAAAATAAATTGTAAAGCGCTTCACAGATTAAGTGCTGTGAGATCGAAAGGTTTTCTAAAAAGGTGATATACGAGAAAGATAAAGCATGCAGGTGTCAGTGAACCAGGGTAAATGCTGGATCGGATCCGTTAGACTTGTCGACGTAGTTAGGTTTAGGCATGAGGAGTGGGGATTGGTTAGGGTTAGGATAAGAATACCAGGGTAAGCCAATCAGAGGCAGAATAAAGATTCGCCGCAGGGTGGTGCGGCGGGGAATGTTAATGAAACGGCCCATTTGTGTGATGTCCTGATGTGTTCTTTAACCCCCCCCCCCAATGTAGCACAAGTAGACTTCATATTTCACAATCACAGTTTTCCGTCAGATCGTTTATAGGTTTCGATGTTTCGACCACACTTGAAGGCAGCTTCATTTCACAGGAGAGAGAGAAAGAAAAGAGACGAGCGAGACATAGCGAGTGTTTTGTTGTTGCAGGAAACATTCAGCTATTACCCAAACTCCCGGGCAGTTCAGTGCTTGTGTTTCGTTTTTTACCCTCATAGTGTTTTAAAACTTTCTTGTGGCAGCAATAGAGGCAGTGATGTTTCCTGTTTCCTGTAAGGGATTCTCACACCGCCTCAAACCACAGCTCAAAACACACCGACAAGTCTGATTTCCGTTAAAGGCCCTGACACACCAACCAGACGGGCCGACCTTCGGCAGAAAAGGCAGTCGGACTGATCAGTCGGATCCCCGAGGTCCAAAAAATGCCTCAGAACACACTGAGGCGACGCCGACTTGAGCGTACGCTCTATGCTCTGCCCGAAGACACACCAGCCCGATAATCGGCTGTGTCCAGCCCATTGGACCGGCTGGCGAGGTCGGTGACTCGAGTCTGTTCAGTGTGTCCCGTGCCGTCGGCCGTCCGAGGAGCCGTCGGCATTCATTTGGGCCGACCCGACATGTTCAGTCGGCGACAGGGCAGTCGGGACTCGCCCGGAAATGGGGAGCTCAAAATCTGACGAAAATCTTTTAAACTAACCTTTGCCGATCTGAAATGAAGACAGATTCAGCAACTGCATGGCCTAATTCTCGCTTAAAATGTTTTCAGAAACACGTTTCGGTGAACTATTTTAGTACAATATGAGATCGTATTCTGAACAAGCCACCATGACAGTCTGGCTGTGAATTTCCGGAGAAAAACGAACCACGTGACGCGTTCGTCCTATCAGCTGCCGGTTTTCATTTTCTGGTAAATAATCAGACTGTTAATGGAAACAATACAGAGCAGCACCGCCTGCTGCTATGGAGACGTATTACGTTTCGCGCACGTACAGAGCGTACGCTCAAGTCGGCGTCGCCTCAGTGTGTTCT
Organism: Sander lucioperca; assembly: GCF_008315115.2. Taxonomy (NCBI): domain Eukaryota; kingdom Metazoa; phylum Chordata; class Actinopteri; order Perciformes; family Percidae; genus Sander; species Sander lucioperca. Next base: position 4,690,466 of record NC_050184.1, on the reverse strand, counting down.
GAGGCATTTTTTGGACCTCGGGGACCCAACTGATCAGTCCGACTGGCTTTTCTGCTGACGGTCAGCCCGTCTGGTTGGTGTGTCAGGACCTTTACATGATTGGCCACCGCTGCGTGACGTGGGGTTACGTTTCTCCAAAAGTTGAGTTGGTCTCAACTTTTTGCCGCAGGCCCGCTGCGTTGTTTTGAATGTCCCCCTGCGGCAACCCCCGCCCTACCCTAAACGCACTACCCCCATTCAAAATGAATGGAAAGATCTGCGTTTTTTGCCGGACCGTTGGACGGCTGATGCAGGCAGTCTGAACGCGGCCTAAGGCAGAATAAGCCGGGCCACGAGGCACGTCCTGACGTCAACACGTCTAGCGGATCCAATCTACCATCTATGGTGAACCAGCGCCCCCCCGCCCCCCCACTGCCTGACCTGCATGCTCTGCAGCACGTTGAGGAAGTCGTTCATGCCCGTCAGGTGCTGCACGTCCTGGAAGATGGCCACCAGCAGGGTGGGAGTGATGGCCATGGAGCGGGTCAACAACACCCGAGCAAAACGCGACCAGCGCAGGTTCAAGAAACCCTGAGGGTCAAAAAAACACAGAGTCTGTGACATTTACAAGAAAACGGCACTTGTTTGTGAGAGCAAAGCATTTAATGTGCATATCATTACCTCACTTAAATCAATAAAGCCTGATTCCACAAAGAGGTTTTTGAGTACACAACTTAATCTGTAAAACAATTGACTGATAGGGGATTGTGATAAAGGTAAAAAAAACAGGGCAGACATTTCCACTTTTTGTGCTACATGTGAGTGTTTTTGTGCACATCTGATTCCTCCTTCCTCCACTGACCTCCATGACAAACTGGCCGGAGTACGTTCCAGTCATGGTGGAGCTCTGACCAGCTGCAAGGATCCCTACGGCCCAGATGTAAAGTGCTGCCGGGCCGAAGAAACAGCCAAGCACCACTCCCTGCAAACAGACACGCAAACAAAGAGGACGGTCAACAAAACTGCAGCTTTACATTCACCAGGCAACAAGTAAAGTCCCACAGTGCTTCAATAAAAATAAGGAGAGGGATGAAATGACTATGTGTAATGTAAAAGGGGTCACTCATAATGAAAAAAACCCTATTATACTTCTTTTCAGTGTGACATTTGTACTCTTGGGGTCTCGTAATAGGTTTACATGCTTTGATGTTCAAAAAACATATGTTTCTCATAATGCCCATTGCTGCAGCTCCTCTGTCTGAAACACTAGGCTCGTTCGAGATGAGCTGCGCCTCGCCTGTAAAGTGAACGAGAGCAGGCGGCAGCAGCCGGGGGCGGTGACAAAAAGCCGCGGCCAAGTCAGATAGTATACAGCCGATTCTAGCAGCCTTCAGGCTGAACAGGAAGTCACGCTCACATCCCGTTAGGTCCAATTCCGATTTAATAAAATGTTATCAGACCCATATATTAGCTGATGTTAAAAACAGACTGTAGATGATCTGTAATCTGAACGGATTTAGTCTCTCTGATTTCTAAACGTAACTATCAGCCACACAACATGTGTTCTGTACAGAATAAGCCTTTAAATCAGACAAATAGCAATTAAAACCTCTGATTCAAAAACAATAAAAAGTTTATATAAAACGTCATCATGTTGGGTCGATTCTGAACCAATCAGCTGTTAGGTCAGCTGAGAGCCAGGCGTTTCCCAGCATGCCCTGGGTCCGCCTGGGTCTTGCAGTCGGTGAAAAGCAACTGCGCTGCCTGCATCTCAAACCTGCGACCGCCTTGATCTCATGAGGTTATCGTTGCCCACGTGTGCATGACGTCAGAGCGAGTCGGATCAAGTCGGACACAAATCTAACCGGCATGCATTGGGCGGCGATCGTCGGTGATCGATTCTACGCAGACCTGGCTCATCTCGAACGAGCCTACTGTCTGAGCTCTTGGTCCCACCTTCCTGAAAAGCCCAGTCTGCTCTGATTGGTCAGCTGGCCCACTCTGTTGTGATTGTTCAACCAAATTCAAACAAGCCACTGGGCGGGTTGCGCTTGCTCAGGCAGCACCTATGGGCAACACATATGAAAAACTGGGCTGGCAACTCAATCAGTGACATCACTAACGGAGGAATTTCAAACAGGAATATGAGCGAAGCGTTTTCAGGCAGACAAGAAGTGCTGTCTGTGGGAGAGAAAGCTCCATTTGGAGTGAAATGTGTGTCTTTGTACTTCATACATCTATTACATACACACAAAAACTACATAACACACTACAAAGACAGGAAAAATAATATCTATCTGTAAAAGAATATCTTTGAGTTGTGGACAAAACAAGACATTTGAGGACGTCATCTTGGGCTTTGGGAAACACTGATGGGCATTTTTCACCATTTTCTGACATTTTATAGACCAAACAACTAATCCATTCATCCAGAAAATAATCGACAGATTAACCCACAGTTAAAACAATCGTTAGTTGCAGCCCTATGCTTTTACTTTATATACTGCTGGGTAGCTTGTGAATTTCCCCCAGAGGACCAATAAAGTTTTATCTAAATCCATATTATTACATCATCATTTATTTGTTGATTATATTTTGTGTTATTGCGTTTGTGAATCTGCAATGTAACTAAAGTTATAAAATAAATGCATTGGAGTAAAAAGCACAATATTTCCCTCTGAATTTTAGTGGAGTAGAAGTATAAAGTAGCATAAAATGGAAATACCCCAAGTACAAGTACAATACTTGAGTAAATGTACTTTCCACCACAGCCCATACTGGAGATTAAGAGTCATGGTATCTCCCTCTCTGTGGGTTCCAATTTGACCATTCTCTTTATAAATATGTCTCTTACCAATTCTTAATAGCAGGAATGCCCCTTTAAATGTATTAAATTGATATCGCCCAATCAACAAAACTTCTAAACTAATCTAAACTTCCCCCTTCATTGACAACAGCTCTGTAGTTGTACAATTTAAACTTACCCCTTTATAGAGGTTCACCTCCAGAGTTTGATTGTTCAGAGGGAATATGTCTAAATGAGGACTTCCTGTTTGATTGCAGACGCTGTACTGGAATGAAAAAAAAAATACACATCTGTAGCACAGCAGCCAAAGAAAAGAGAATTTTTTTTTTTTCACTTCCAAAAGGCGGCTTGAAATTTCACTCCTGTTGGATTATAAGAGCGGGCGCAGAGATACTCACCACCTCTTGGTTCGTGCGTCCGTAGAAAGCCTCGGCGAAAACAGCCACCACAAACACGTTGATGAGGAAAGAGACAAACAGCGCGACGGTCGACTCAATGAAGAAATATTTGTTGGCCTCTTTCACTTCTTCCTTGTTCGAACGATCCACTTCTCGAGACTGACGAGGACATTTGGACACTTAATGACTTGCTCATATGTGAAGTTTCATACAGTTGATTAAGAAGAAAAAGGGGAACGCTATAAATTAGGGCTGCACGATATGAGGAAAATATGCCATATGCGATATTGTGTTGAATATCACGATAACGATATTACTTTCAACAAATAAAACAGATATTAAAATGTACTCAGTTCTGCCTTTCTGCTGCTTTCAGTAGTCTGCTTAAATACAAGAAATTACTTTTGTTGAATTTCCAACAAATAATTTCCAACATTATTTTATTGAACACATTGGACACTGAATTGAACATAAAAGGCACCACTAAAAAGACAATTACAGTTACAGGGTTTTTCCTGCATAGAGGAATTTTTGGCGCCCCCCCAAAGAGGTTTTAGCCAGCCCCAAAGGAAAATCACCAGCACCAAAATGATAAGAATTAAGAGAAAAAATAGCGATTCAAATCCTCTCTGAATGTGTTTAAGAGCAATTCACCAAACAACATAAACTTGAATATGAGAGATAATCTCAGTTTTACCGTCCAGATTCTGGCTGTACCAGACTCTCCCGGTGATTCATTTAAATATATGTATTTTATTGTTTTGTTAATTGGGGTTAATTGTGCTTACTGTACGCGGACCGATCATGCTTACTGTCTTGCGTAGTCCCCCCCCTCCCTAAAATGGCCATTCAGAGCCAGAAAAACTCCCTGAGTTACATTTTAGAGTGCAGTTTTCTACTGATATTTTCTTTCAATTAACACAAAAAGAGTGTCTTGCGCGATGAGTTGCATTATGCAATGTCTATTGCGCCGGTTGACATCGCGATGACGATAAAAAAATAAATAAAAGATATATAGTGCAGCCCTAGTATAAATATCAAGCAGGCGATCGCACCTTGACGAGAGCAGAGTGGAGGTAAATGTTGTGAGGCATGATGACGGCTCCCACAATGCCGACGGCCTGAGCCAGCTGAACCGGGCCGCAGCCCTCGCAGTACGGCACAAACATCCCCTTCAGCAGCTGGCCCTGGTCTGGACTCACTGTCACATACTGCCACAGAGAAAGCAGTGCACGAGGACATGTTTATGATATGCAAATGAGGAGGAATCAAGAAGGAATCAGTCCAGATTTGGATACACAGTGTAACCAGAAAGTTGGCTCAGAACAGGAAGTAGTATGGAGCAAGCAGAATTAAAGTGTTTCATAGAGCCATCTTAGATCTGATGTAAGCAGACTAAGTCAAGACCAGTTCAAAACAATTAATCAAATTTTGATTTCGGCTCCTAATGATCACAAAAACAATCTTGCACATCATGTATTCATCATTTTGCAAGTAAACTCTTATTTTGTCTTGCGTTCTGAATGACGCACACACTTTCACCCATCACTCAGCCACAATTTAAATATATTTTTTATATTGTTTATTTTAAGGGGAATTCGAAAAATTTAAACAGGAAAAGTATTGTATTATGTCCACTGTTTCATTGTTTTGCAAAACTAATGACAATTCCCTCAGCCTCATCTTTACTTTGTGCTTTGGTGCTGATTAGCAAATGTTTGCATGCCAACATGCTAAACTAAGAGGGTAAACATGGTGAACATGACTCATTGAGCAGAAAGCACCGTGATGTAGTACAGCCTCATAGAGCTGCTAGAACGCTTGCAGTCTTTGTCTTGTTTGTTTTTTCTTCTGGATTTTCTGGTTTTTTATTGTTAGTGCCACTTCCCTATTTCAACTCGCTGAGGGCAAATTCATAGCCACAACCCTCGAGTGGGAATGAGATCAAATGTGTTTGCTGTTGTTTTTTTTTTTTTACGTGTGAAATTTAGGTGCCGTGACCTTCGTTTTATCACCAGTGGTTATTTTCTCCATCAGATTTTTAAAGTATACGATTAGCCACATTGTGGGAGTGCAAATAGGATCGTTATACTGTCCGTCATAGTGTGTCTTATTCAGTACTGTTGACCCACTCAGAACTGTTAAGTTAAGATGTTATAACAAGCTGTCTAACAGACTGAAATAGATATGGGTGGAGGAGAAATGTAAATGTTTGCACCTCGTATCCAAAGGTGATGGCCATGATGGTGATGAGCAAACCAAAGAAGGCTTCCAGCTTCCTGAGGCCTGCAGAGACAGAAATGAGGATGTTTTATTTATCAATTGTTGTGGTAGCGAGATGTTCCACTGTGAGAGTACCACCACAACCTACCGTATTTGTCTAAGAAGAGGAAGACAAACGTGTCGATGATGGTGATGAGGACGCCACCCCACAAAGGGATCCTACACACACACACACACACACACACACACACACACACACGGTGGAAATAATCAACACAAAAAAGGTATCAAGCCATTTTAAAGGTCCCATATTCTTTTGATTTTTAAGTTCATACTTGTATTTTGGGTTTCTACCAGAACACGTTCACATGCTTTAATGGTCAAAAAACACTGTATTTTTCTCATACTGTCTGTCTGAATATACCTGGATTCACCCTCTGTCTGAAACGCTCTATTTTAGCGCCTGTCTCTTTAAGACCCCCTCCTAAAGAAAGCCCAGTCTGTTCTTATTGGTCAGCGTTTCTGGGTCTTCCACATTTGCTCTCTTGGAGTGTCTGCAGCCGGGGAATGACTGTATCGGCACTGTTGCTGCACGTTCTACCTATATATAGTATAGTTGTAACATCACAACCGTACAGAAGTCCTGACGGTTCGTTTAAAGACACAGTTTCTGAATACAGGCTGTGCGTATTTCTCTGTAGATTGAGCATTTTGATACTTCCACAGTGTTTATATAGCACCTTGACCTGCTTTAGAATTAAAAGAGACATGGAAGTCTCACTTTTTACAATATGGGACCTTTAAGGCACAGCAGCTTTAAATGGATGTTGTGTTTGTTGACCACCTGCCGGAGGAGAGCAGGTTGAAAGCGATGGCACAACCAATGACCTCCTGCATGTCTGAGCCGATGATGGCCAGCTCCACCATTAACCACAGGATGATACGAGGCACCTGGACAAACCAAAGGACACAGGTTAGCGCCATGAGATATTGAGTTCCGTTTCATGTAACAGAATGGCTTCAGTTCCCCGCTGCCTAAACTTAAACTTTCTTTAAGGCATCTGTCTTTAATTATCTACAACCAACCTGCTCTTGCTTCTAATTTGCGTGACACATGATTATTATTATTTTTTCTTTTTTTTTTTCTCTTAGTTTCTTACTTTTCTCCTCCTTAGTGTGTTGGCACCTGTTTGTGCATATACTCTAAATAGTAGCACAATTGGAATGTATGCAAACTTATTGTGTATTTACTAGTATATATTAGTGTATATATTATTTATTTTTGTTTTTGTATTTTTTATTGGGGGGAAACAGCCGGTGTTGGAGTATTTAGGCTTAGGAGTGTTGTGTGTGTGTGTGTGTGTGTGTGTGTGCAAATGTATTTTGTATTTTCTGTATAATATTATTAAGGACCCCCTCGAAAATGAGATGATTCATCTCAAGGGGGTCTCCTTCTAATAAATACTGGCACGGTAAAGCGGAGAAAATATTCCAATGATAGCGTACACTTAAACTGGCAGATTTTTTCAGGTGGGCTTTTTAATGTGTCTAAAATGCATTTAGCAGCAGCCCCGGTCCACAGCAGTACATTGCTTAGCTTCTGTGTCGGTACTCCTGCATGCTTCTCCAAACCAACCGGTGTGCTGACTGCCATCTTTATATGAACATTTTGAACGCTAATACTTAAAGCTATAAGTAGTTGTAGTTTCTGTCGCCCCCATGAGGAATTCTAAGTAATAACAACACTGTCTTCGCGTCCACATGATACACACATGATATTATTTTGTTTCTGTGCTTGACTTCCTGTCCCGCACTATCTGCCCTGTGCTGAATTGCTGCGGAGCTCTCCGGTGTCCGGCAAAAATAGAAGCTCTGCGTATCTGCTCCGGAGGGCTGTGGACCGCCGGAGCTGGGACGCAGTCAGAACGCAGCCGTTCTGCAGTCAGTGGAAATACACACATTGACTTTAATGGAAACGAGAAGTATGGCGTGAAATCAGATCTCGCGATGTAACGAATTGCTTCACGGCACTGCACACATACGCCCATTCAGGAACCGGCTAACAAGGTAGCGATGGAGTTTTTCACACTATCGTCATGGCTGAGCCGACAAAAAATAAGCAGAAAGCTAGGAAAGCATTATCGGAGGAACAGAGAAAGAGGAAACGGCAGACTGACCGAGCGAGTACACAAGTAAACATAGGAGCTGCCAAATATCTATTGCAAAGCTGTAGGTGGAGCTCTATAGAGAAGCCTGCGAGCAAACAGCGAAGAAATGGCCAAAACTGCATAGCGTCCCTTTAATTAGCTTTGTAGCAACTCATTTGGCAATGGCTTGAATGTAACGGACGTTCATTAATATCAAAAAGTTACGCACTAAAGCTTTAAAATGTACTGGTGATTTTGTATGTTTGCATTTTACATTTGGTATGTCCTTTGGATGTGGTTTTTCTACTAGCCATTACAGGTTTCTACCACACCCTCACATGTATCCATTACAGGTTTCTACCACACCCTCACATGTATAGAGAATACACTATGGACATTGGAGAAGTAGACCCCCACTTCAAAAAATCTGAACTATCCCTTTAAGAAATTGTTCCATGTTTGTTCATAATGCTCCCGACATTTTTCTGAGAGCAGAAACACAGTAGTTAAGCTCCAGAGAACAAAAGGGTGCTCACATGATTTGTTTTTAATCATGTGGTTAACAGTTCCCCTTCAGGTATTAAGGAATCAGAGAGAGATTTACACAATAATTCATTAAGTCACTCTGGATTTAACTGTGTATTTAAACACATTTTCTCACAGTTTTACTATTTTAGGTTCACGTTTGGTTTTAAAAGAATGTTTGGATCATATAATCCAATGATTACAGTTAACAACAGAGCTCAATGCTGGTTATGCAATGAGGCAGTTACAGTAAATCAGGATTACTTCTGCTTACAGCCTCTCAGTTCCACCAGTTCTGCATTGCTGCTGAGTATTGATGAAGTCAATCACTCATAGGGCTGCACAATATATCATCTTTTTATCATCATTGCGATGATCAATGTATTTTTTATTTTTAGCAGAATACTGAAAGCAGCAGAAAGGCAGAACTGGGTACACTTTATTATCTGTTTTTTTTTTATCTCAAGTAATATAGTTAGCGCAATATTCAACCTAATATCGCATCTTGTATATTTTCCTCCTATCGTGCAGCGCATTAAAAACAGAGAACACAGTGAATGTTAGGAGGCGCTGTAGATATTTCCTGCAAACAGCTGAGATAACTGCAGTCTCACCGTGTGGTACTGGCGGTTGCAGACTTCGGCCAGGTGCATCCCTGTGACGACGCCGAGCCGCGCCGCCAGCCGCTGCAGCAGCAGGCCGATGATGGTGGCTGCCAGCAGCACCCAGAGGAGCTGACAGGACCAGAACACAGTCAGGCTTCATCATCTGGCAATCAGCCGCCTTCATCCACTCAAATAAAAGGTCAATAACATTCGGAGTTTGCAAAATGATGTTAACAAATAGTTTAAAGTGCTCATATTATGCTCATTTTCAGGTTCGTAATTGTATTTAGAGATTGTACCCGAATAGGTTTACATGGTTTCATTTTCAAAAAATATTTTTGTTGTACTGCACATTGCTGCAGCTCCTCTTTTCCCCCTGTGTGTTGAGCTCTCCGTTTTAGCTACAGAGTGAGGCATCTCACTTCTGTTCCATCTTTGTTGGGAGTCGCACATGTGCAGTAGCTAGGTAAGGACTACTAGCCAGTCAGAAGCAGAGTATGAGGATATGCCATGCTAGCAGCTAGGCGAGCATTATAACGTGTGTTACAAAGTGACGCACGTTCGTCACAGAAGTAAAGGCTGGACTACAATAGAGCTGTTTGGAGCAGTTTGTGAACAGTGTTTTCTGTTGGAGATGGTAAATCCCTTTGGTGTGGACTTTGGGCTTTTTTACTTTGTAAACCTATAACGTACACAAAAAGATATATAACACAATAAAATGTAAGGGAAAAAGACAAAAAGCATAATATGAGCACTTTAAAAGTTTGTAGTTGTAGCAAATTTCATGTACAAATTTAGGGCTGGGTACCGAATATCCTCCATAGTATCGAGTATCAAAAAATGCCTCGTCATTCAACACCCAATTTCAATACCTAAGGAGCAAATCTCATCAGAGAGAGACCGTAAGCCAATAAGCATGCAGCATGCTTCTACCAAGATCTAATAACGTTTGTGATTGGCTGTCTGACGTTACACGTCGTAGAGGCACTCAGGAAAAACTGCAAACTGCCGCTGCAAAGGACTCAGCCTACATGGGGCGCACGCTCTTACTGGGTGAACTAGAGGTCGTCGCTGATCATTCATTTTAAATGGCAATATAAACAAATACACAGAAGAATGTCACAATGCTGACATCTGTTTAGACATTTTTGCTTGTTTTCCTGTTTTCCAGTCACCTTCACCTGTCATTCCCCACCTGCCCTATAGCTGATCCAGACTACCCAATATAGACAACAAAATCCATCATCATCAGGCTGTTCCTAATCAACCAACACAACAGTGTCAGTTATTGTAGCCCCAGCATTACTTTAGTTACCTTGAAGCCAGCTTTAGCACCAGACTGCAGGTCAGACTCGATGTTACCTGGGTCCAGGTAGGCGATGCTCATCAGAAAGCCCGGCCCGGTGAAGGCCCACAGCTTACGGAGACTGAACCCCCTCTACAGGAGACACAAATACAAGCTGTTCAAAGAAGGTAAAGTCCGCACAACAGCTTAAAGCTTTAGTGCATAACTTTTTGATATTAACGAACGTCCGTTACATTCAAGCCATTGCCAAATGAGTTGCTACAAAGCTAATTAAGACTACCAGCTCCACACAACTCTCTCTGTATTTCTCAGTATGGCTATGTTCAGAAGATTGTGTCGTCCGGCAAATTTCCCGCGCAGAAACTTAAGTGACGATAATGACCTCTTCTGAAGAGTCCATCATGTTTTTTGAATCCTCCGTGTCCTCCTTGGCTACTAGCAACTGCATGGGGGGGGGCGGGGGGTAGTGCGCGATCACGGAAGGCTTGTATCATGTAGACGCGCCGACAGTTTTGTTGTCATTACTTAGAATTCCTCATGGGGGCGACAGAAACTACGCACAATAGCTTTAATGCTCCAGAAAAATACTAATAGTGCAAATAAGGCAATCATTGTTTCGGCCCAAAACTTGGCCTTCCTCAGGTGTATTTGATTGCAGTGACCCATGACCGTTATGTGTTTTCATCACATCACATGGTAAGAGGTAATTTGATATGCAAAAAATAAAAATACATTGGAATACTATTCAGACATACTAATGCTTTTCAGATTGGGCAATTACAGTAAGATGACAATAACGACCTCACTGTTTCTGTAAGTGCTGTTAAATATGTGCTGTTTATGACGCATAATTAATGCAAAATTCATAGTTTATACTCATAGTCTCATACAGAAAATACATAGGAAATGTGTTTAATGTAAAGGTTAAAATGAATGTGATGTAATAGTTAAAGATTTTAGTCCGTTGTGTTTTTTGTTTCTCTCGGAACTAAAGTTCTCTGTTGTGGTTTCCACTGCTGCGGAATTTGTTAATGGACGAGGAATAATCTAACGTGAGCACATGTTACGGCGCTCGGCTCTGCTAATTAAGTTGGAGTTACACTGTCGTAGAAGGCCAAGGCGAACAGTAAAGGATTTTCAAAGGATTTAAGAACCTCTTTTCAGGACAAGCAGCCAACGACGTATTTTATCTTACATGTGAAGCTTTATTTATATTCATGCTAAGCGCAATTTGTATTTTTATTTTCTTCGGTAATGTATAATTCATTTGACGTGCTTACTATGTTCATTCACATATAGTTCTCACGGCGTGACGTGGATGCATTAAGGACAGAAGAGCAAAGCAATAAACGCCCGTTTCAAAGAACCAACCTGTCTGTGTTGTCGTGAAGAGAGCTACAGTTTCACTTTACAATTGATGCATGTAGTTCAAACTAACAGACTCAAGCGGGTGTGGCTCTCATAAATACAATTCAAATTCCTAGCAGCTCACTGCAATCAAATACACTTGAGTAAGGCCAAATTGTGGGCCGAAACGTGTGCCTTATTTGCAGTATTAAAGTATTTTTCAGGAGCATTAAGCTTTACCTTCTTTGAACATTTACCTACACCAGCAACTACATGGAGGTGCACAACATCATCTTTTTCATGTAACATCATCTAACAACTTTACATATACTGCACGCTGATGGTTCCCAATCTAACAAAAAAACTATCAGCAGTCTATAAAGGAAATTGGCACAACTTTTAACACAGGTTTTTACCATGGACTCATGGATTACCTGGCTGTCCTCCTCAGGAACAGGGACCCTCTGTTCAAAGTAAGTACTAGAAACTGGTTCATTATTCTGTTTCTGGAGGAAGACAGAGGACACTCTGTGTGTGTGTGTGGTCTGGATCACTGCCTTCTCTCGCTCCACGTCACCGTCTGAAATACGACAGAAAGCACGTTTCAATGACAAAAAACTAATCCTCGGGAGGATTAACATCACACACAAATCATACACTGCTGTAAACGCACACACACACACACACACACACACACACACACACACGCACACACACACACAACGCCACAGTACACACATCCCTGACACTTTGCTGACAGATACAGTAAATACACATTTGTACAAGTCTGCTTTTACAGGGTTCGTAGCCTGAATTCACTTTTATCTGTGAAGTCGCTTTTTAAAACCTATGTATAAATCAAAGGCATTCTCTTTATTGATTATTTAAATTATTTTATATTGTTGTTAATGTAACTCCTTATGCTCAATGTGTTTAAACAGTTTTTAAATTGTTGTTGTTTTTATCATTGTTTTTGTCCCACTAGCTTGTAAATCACTTTGTAAGTTGGTTTTGAAACGTGCTGTATAAATAAAGTTTATTTTTATTCAAATGACTGTAAACACCTTGTTTTTACACTCTAATTTGATACAAAAATCATGGAAATTATGTCTTAGTCAGACAGACAGATAGACAGACAAACAGACAGACAGACAGACAGACAGACAGATAGATAGATAGATAGATAAATAGATAGATAGATAGATAGATAGATAGATAGATAGATAGATAGATAGATAGAATGATAGATCAATAGATAGACAGAAGTACAGCTGAGGCTGATAGTTTTGTATTAGTTTTGTATGTATTTAGTCATAAACTGAAATATTGAGCAAATTCAAATTCTTACCTGATGATGACGCTAAAATGATAGTCATAAAAACTAAAAAATTGAAATTGAGTATGCTACATGGTACTTTGTTAACCATTTACTTTTAACATGCTTATTCCATCTTGTGAAGGGCTCGTTGTCACCAAGTCTCCTTTAGAAACAATCCAAGGCACACAGTACGGTTTGTGACTAAATCAAAATGCCCTTATCTTGAATGGCAACATGCATTTAAAATGAACGACGCGTTTGGACCGACTAAGGTCTTCATCAGGGTCATTGTCAGCAGTAGCTTTTTAGTAGCCACTTTCAACATGCTCTGAAATACTCCGTTTCAGATTATTCCACTGTACGACTGCACTGTAGACAAATGTGTTTTTGCCCATTAGGCTAAAGCACATTTCTCTGATTTTATTCTGTGTATTTTTTTATTGCTTATTGTTTTAAAATGTTATTTTAATGTATTTCTTTGTCTATGAAAAGCACTCTGAATTGCCTCTGTGTTTCATGTGCAATATAAATTAACCTTGTCTTCCTGTCCACCACGCACGTTTTTCTTGGTCAAAATTTAAAATTAGAACGTTTATTTTTCTGTGTCTTTTTCCAAGTCTTTTGTCACTTATTCTGATAAGTTTCTGTTTGTTGATTTTTTTCTGCGCTTGTTTTTTTGACGTTTTTGTTTTTTCTACTTTTTGAACCTTTTTTCCAACATCTTTGTCATTTTTTTCAACGTTCTTTAATTATTTTTTTTTCTTTAAAATACTATAAAATTAAATAAAACACCCAAATTCAATAATAGTAGTGAACAGATCATTTATTTTACTTGTAAAGAGTGTTGCATGGAACCATCCACATTATTTTAGGGGCCAATTTGGTTAAAGTAAAACCCAAATTTCTGATGTAGAAACTTTTTGAAAATGGGTCAAATTTGACCCGAAGACAAAGAGAGGGTTAAGCTGCCTTCTGCCTTGTAGATGTCAAGTGAAAACTTTGAGCTGGTGGTGGCGCTAGAGGAAAAGTCAGAGGATCACTAAAGTCATCAGGATTCAGCCTCTGGTCCCTGTGAATATCTAGGCCAACTTTCACACTAATCCATCTAATAGTTAGTGAGATATTTTGGGACCAAAGTGGTGGACGATGGAAAACTAGAATCACGCTCTAAATATCCACAGTTGACAGTCCCTGCTGAACAGACAGATGGGGAGTATTGGATGAACAGGGACTCATTAGTAATCAGTGGTGGAATGTAACTAATGTAAGTACATTTACTCAAGTACTACACTTAGTACAAATGTTGAGGTACTTGGAGGAGTCTTTTCTTTTCACGCCACTTTACTTCTACTTCGCTACATTTCAGAGAGAAATATTGTACTTTTTACTCCACTACATTAATCTGACAGCTTTAGTTACTTTACACATTAAGATTTTTGAACACAAAACACATGTAGTTTATAAAATCTGATGTTTTATTATAAATGAAACTAGCCAACAATATAAGGGCCTACAAGTCCAGCTGAAATGATTAGACCATTAAACACACAACTATTTGGATCCTTTACACTTTCTAAAATGGGAGGATTTTTCTGCATCAAGTACTTTTACTTTCCCTGATGATACTTGCATACTTTTACTTAAGTAACATTTCCAATGCAGGACTTTTACTTGTAAGAGAGTATTTTTACTGTGTGGTATTAGTACTTTTACTCAAGTAAATGATCTGAATACTTCCTCCACCACTGTTAGTAATATAATGAGTTTGTTCTAATTTAAGGGGAGAAAGAATGATGCTTCAGCGTCATCTCTCTCGACACACAACAAAAACAAAAAGTGTCGACCAAACAAACGTCCTCACCCTGTCCTCCAGTCGGTCCTGGCTCCTGATCTGTGGGAACACTGGGAGGCAGAGAGGAGATGTGGATGTTCTCAGGAGGGGGGGCTCTGACTGGAAGCAAACAGGTCATTATATTGAGATTATAACTCGCTTTACCTGATAACAGTCAGTGCACACAAAACAAAATCCTTCACACAGAGACAGCCATGAGAAAAAAAAGTGCAAATTTAATCTTCATCTTATCGTTATTGTTAAGGCTGATTCATGTTCAACGGAGGCTCCACGCAGAGCTTTCGCCGTAGCCTACGTAAACGGCCTGAAGTTTATGCTGCGTTCCAGACACAATTTTTAGCCCGTAAATTACGACTGAACTGGTCACATTCGATAAGCATGAAAACATATCCCAGAGAACGGTCGACTCGGTATAAATGTGTTATTAACCCCTAGGTTCATTTTGCGCCGGATTTCTCCTTTAATCAAGTTGTAGCCAACTGGTATGGAGATAATCTGCGCACCGTTGGTAATCCAGCCTCACTTCAGGAAACAAAAATACACATCACAGCAAAACAGTTGCTTCCTGTGAGAACTTTATAGGCCTATTATATTATACCACAGGAAATGATGAATGCCATTAAGCATGCTGAGGTCAATACAAACTTTGTTACACTATAAGTCCTTTTTAAAATGTTATAAATATATCAGGGGACATGTGAGGGGAAGTGTCAACATTTGATAAGAAGAATATAAACTGTGGTGGAGGAAGTACTCAGATTGCTTACTAAGTAAAAGTAAAAGTAGGCCTACCAATACAACAAAAATACACTGCTACAAGTAAAAAAAGTCATGCATTTAAAATCCTCCCTAAGTAATAGCACAGAAGTATTAGCTGTAACATTAACTTATAGTATCAAAAGTAAAAGTACTCATTACGCAGTAAAATTATTAGGGCTGCCCCCTCTTAGTCGATTAGTCGACTAATCGGTCGTTTTGGTCTTAGTCAACTAAGATTTCTTTAGTCGATTAGTCATGTTTTATGCTTTTTTCATGCTGAATGACTTATTTCCAAGAAACGTACGAGCACATCTCTGGTAAACACAAGAATTAAAGTGGTGCTTTTGCATGACTCTTTGCGGAGAAACTCAGATTTACAGATCTGTCGATTAAATCAACTAATCGATTAGTTGATACAATTGAATGAGTGTTAGTCGACTAAGAATTTCTTCAATCGAGCACAGCACTAAAAATTATATATTATTATATGACATTATTAGATTATTTATACTGATGAATCAATGCGTAAGCAGTATTTTACTGCTGTAGCTGCTGGAGGTGTAGCTAGTTTTAAATGCTTTATCCAGTTAGGCAGGTTAGTCCAACGGTTCTCAACCTAGGGGTCGGGCCCCTCCAAAGGGTCACCAGATCCATCTGAGGGGTTGTGTAATGCTTGAAGTTCTTGCACACACATTTGTATTTTAAACCACGACAAGAGGCCTCGACTAGACTCTGCTTTCTGTAAGAGCTCACGAAAATCTACATCTGAAAAGTGGCCGGCAACTTAAGCGGTCTAACAAATGTAGTGGAGTAAAAAGTACAATATTTCCCTCTGGAATGTAGTAGAGTTGAAATATAAAGTAGCATAAAATGGAAATACTCAAGTAAAGTCCAAACTTGAGCAATTGTGTTAAATCAGTGTAGTCCCCATTTAATATGTATACTCCACTACATTTAGTTGACAGCTGTAGTTACTTTACAGATTAAGATTTTACATAGGCCTACAACATTTTTAAACAGTTTGTTAATGTAAAATATTCATTTTAAATAATAATGAATTCATCTTAGAGTAAAAAGCATAAGAAATGTAGTGCAGTAGAAGTAGAAGGTACCATAACATGGAACAAGTACAGTAGGCCTACAAGTATCTTCAATATGTACTTAAGTACAGTACTTAGGTAAATGTACTTAGTTACATTCCAGGCTTCACTAACAGCAGTGCACGAGACATGAATTGAAAGTGGCCCACCTGACCGCAGAAAGGACATCTTCTCATGAATCGTCTCTTTAAACTCTGTGAAAACTTCTAAACCACCAGAGGAAACCAGCAGCTACATTCCGGGGATCCGTCTAGTTGTCGTGTTAGTTTCCAGAGGTGTTTGTGGAGAGCAGAGCTGGAACATCCGGCCGGCAGGTTGGACATCGTCCCTACGACTCAAGTGTTGCATCACCGGACAGGTGAGGAAGGAGGAGGGGGGAGGAAGGAGGGAGGAAAGGAGGAAATCGCCTGGTGACAAAAGTCCACGGCGACTATTTCACATGAACCCGATGTCCTCTGTCAGTACTCCTGGTTCTCCCGTGAAGCGGTCTGAGCTGATCCTGAATCAGGAGGAAACGGGGCTCACTGCAGAGATACATATTTCAAAATAAAACCGAAATAAGACAGTTTTTTATTTTATTTTTTCAAAATAAAACTACATTATGCCTTTAAAGAATGTTTATTTTAGTTGAGGTATGTCATCTGGGAAAGTATACGTTTTCTGTTCGTTGTTATTTCCTTTTAAAAACAAAGGTCTCAGAACATAGAGCAGCGGTTGTTTCCGGCTACAGGTTTCAAAATAAACCCTATATTGAGAGATAAGCAATCGATAATAAAAAGTCATTTATGGCCCTCTTTTAGATTTAACTAGGTCACGATTCCAAGTTCCTCTCAACACATAACCCAGATATTCAGATTCAGATATTTAAGAAAAAAAAATCAAAGTCCATAAAATGTTTAATTTATTTGGATGTGTCACTTTCTAAATTATTTATAATAATTATTTATTATAAATGTTGAAAGAAAATGTTTTCAAAATTTTGAATATTGAGCCATAAGATACTGGAATCATTAATTCATATACCCACCATGTGTTATTAATCTTTTTTATTATAATATTATTATTTTTTACTTGTAGCATGTAATATAATGTAATACAATATAGCCTACATCTAAATTTGCTTTACTGCATAATCTAGATATATATTTGATCAAATTAAAAGATGTATTTGACAAAGCAATTTAATCTATTTTGTTCCCTCTTTATGGTCAGAAAAGAGAGAGATGATATAGAAGATATTCATGCAAAAAAAAAAAAAAAAACCCAGAGAAAGAATAAAAACCCTTAGCAGACATGTTAGGGTGTCCAGCTCCCTCCTGCTGCAGTATTTATATCCAACCCTCCAGCAGCAGACAGGAGTGGGTTTGGTTCTAAGGCCCTGCAGAGAAAAGAAATGCTTTCATACTAATGGAGTGGCTGAACAGAGCAGGAGCAGCCACTGGGTGGAGACAAACACTGGCTCATTTCAGTTCTACATTATTGTCAGGGTTTGAAATAAATACCACCACAAACCAAACGCAGGACACTTTTCCTCCTCTAACTCTGACCTGACCTGGATGTTAAGGCCTTTTTAACAGCAGACATTTTGACTTCGTAAAAAAACAGGAAAAGTGTCAAGTGTCCCAGTAAGCCAGCATGCATAATCATAGACTGTAAAATTATATTATTATATACAAAATATACATTGTGCACAATACAAGAACCCTGAGACTAAAACAGCTAAATGGTATTCAGCCATCATTAAATGTATTATTTACACCTGTGCTTTTCTTACTGTGATATGTAAAAAAAAAAAATAGCCACACTATCAGTTGGTCAGTCTCTTGCTCCACCACTTTGGTCCAGACTGAAATATGTCAACAACGTTTGGGTGCATTGTCATTCAAATTTGTAAAGAAAATGAAGAAATAAATGATGTGTATTAAATAAGTCTTTTTGTAAATACTGGGTGTCTACGGAGAACTGGGAAACAAAACACTTTTGGGGGAAATGGTGTTAACAACACTGATATTGTGCAGAACCTATAAAGTAATTATGTGTTTCACAGTTACAATATGACGACAGTTGTACTCACCGATGCATAATGACTGTGTTGTAATTGAGCAATACAAACAGCCCTGTTGTCATTTGGGGAACGTAAATCCTTTATTTTATATGTTCTTCCATAACCCCCTCCATCTGAGTTTTGAGAGATCTTCCCAAAGTTGTTCCCTCATCTGTACCGTCACAGTAACTCTAAAATACATGGCCTATTACCAGTGGTGGAAGAAGTATTCAGATCTTTTACTTCAATAAAAGTACTAATACCACACTGTAAAAATACTCTTTTACAAGTAAAAGTCCTGCATTGAAAATGTTACTTAAGTAAAAGTATGTAAGTGTCATTAGGAAAATTTACTAAAAGTACTTAATGCAGAAAAATCCTCCCATTTTAGAAACTGGAAAGGATCCAAACAGTTGTGTGTTTAATGGTCTAATCATTTCAGCTGGACTTGTAGGGCGTTATATTGTTGGCTAGTTTAATTTATAATAAAACATCAGATTTCATAAACTACATGTGTTTTATGGGCAAAGATCTTAATGTGTAAAGTAACTAAAGCTGTCAGATGAATATAGTGGAGTAAAAAGTACAATATTTCTCTCTGAAATGTAGCGGAGTAGAAGTAAAAGTAGAAAGTGGCACGAAAAGAAAAGACTCAAGTAAACTCAACATTTATACTTAAGTACAGTACTTAAGTAAATGTACTTAGTTACATTCCACCACTGACTATTACTTTATAGGTTCTGCACAATATCAGTGTTGTTTTATCCCCCCAAACTTCAGTTTTGTTTCATAGTACTATACACTGTTCCCAGTATATACAAAAACACTAATTCATTTCTTTGTTCCTCTGAAATGCCCAGTTGTTCCTCATAATCTTCTTTTCTTCCTACATTTTAATTTGAGTAGGAAGCGATAATTATTTTATTGCTACCTGATTCAAACAACCCTGAACAACATGCGCTGTGTAATAGTGTTACCTAATGTCCCTATGGTATATTCATATTGATTTCTGTTGTGATATCTGTATCACATCCTCCTATAAGTTATCACAGTATTCAACACATTTCTTTTGTGGGAAGGAATCCAAAAAACTATTCAGTCCAAACTATAAGAAGTGCAAATATTAGTCTATAGTGGGGGGTCTGGCTGTCCTCCCCCAGGGTTATTTTGCGCGTCAAAGACTTAATTTCCTGCATTCAGATAACTTTTATTCACCAATTTAAGAGGGAAATACCTTTATTTAGCCTATGTGAAGAAGAAAAACACAGGTGACAATTCAAAATATATCAAAAAATATAATGGAAAGTATGTTGTTGCATCATTGAGCATTTTTAAGTGGGTATATAGAAATCCTGGAGCTTAGTGGGTATACTGCGTATACCTGCGTATCACATAGACTACACCACTGCTCAATTGATAACCTGGAATTAACCCAAATTAAATTCAGCAAATTCATCTGAAAATTACTGATTGAATCTAAGCAACTTGAATAGAGTTGTTTGTCTTCTTCACTTTACAAAAAACCTTACAAGTACAAGTCCTGCATTGAAAATGTTACTTAAGTAAAAGTATGTAAGTATCATCAGGGGAATGTACTAAAAGTAATCAATGCAGAAAAATCCTCCCATTTTAGAGCCTGAAAAGGATCCAAACAGTGTGTTTAATGGTCTAATCATTTCAGCTGACTGAATAAAACATCAGATTTTATAACCTACATGTGTTTTGTGTGCAATTGTGTGATGTGTAAGTAACTACTAAAGCTGTCAGATGAATGTAGAGGAGTAAAAAGTACAATATTTCTCTCTGAAATGTAGTAGAGTAGAAAGTGGCATGAAAAGAAAAGATTCAAGTCAAGTACAAGTACCTTTGTACATACATTTGTACTTAAGTACAGTACTTGAGTACTTGTACTGAGTTACATTCCACCGCTGTATTTTACCCACTGTAAGGATGAGTTTTAGTCACTTTATGTCACGTGCAGAGAGAGACTGGTGGACCCAAATGCAGAGAGCAGGCGAGGAGTAATGAGCACGAGGATTTATTAAACACAAAAAGCAGAAACAAACCAAAGGCGGTCCAAAAATGGAGCAGGCAGATAAAACTGAACAGGCTATGACGTGCTGACAGAAACAAAACCAGACACAAAACACGCAACATCAAACAATGATCCGACACCAGACAAAGAACAGCACAGGAACTAAATACACCAGGTAATGAACACTAACAACGGATACAAACAGGTGGAACACATCAGGGCGGGGCAGAACAATCAAACAGGCGGGAAAACAGAAAACAGGAAGTAAATTAGACAAGACAAGACAGACAAGACAGACTAAAAAATAAAACAGGAAACCAAATACCAAAACCCTGACAGTACCCCCCCCAAGGGACAGATCCCAGATGTCCCAAAAACAGAACAAAAAGACAACCCAGGGAGGGCGGAGGGGGACCGGAGGAGGGCCAAACAGGTTAACAAACCAGTCAAGCGGGGCTAGGGAATGGAGAGGCCACTCGGGACAGGGAACAGAAGGGGCCACTCGGGACAGGGAACAGGATGGCCCCGGGACAGGGACAGAGAGGCCTCGGCAACAGGGGACAGAGAGTCACTGGGGCACAGGAAACAGAGAGTCACTGGGGCACAGGAAACAGAGAGGCCTCGGCAACAGGGGGCAGAGAGGCCTCGGCAACAGGGGACAGAGAGTCACTACGAAGGCAGAAACCTTCAGGCGGCCTGCGACGAAGGCAGAATCCCTCTGGCCATCGGCGACGAAGGCAGAATCCCTCTGGCGGCCTGCGGCGGAGGCAGAAACCTTCTGGCCACCGGCGACGAAGGCAGAATCCCTCTGGCCACCGGCGACGAAGGCAGAATCTTTCAGGTGGCCGTACTGGATGTCGAGGGCACTCAGGCGGCCAGGCAGGACGTCGAGGGCAGCGCCCCTCCGGGGGCCTTGCAGGTCGGCCGAGGCGGAGCCCCTTGGGAGGCTGCGCAGGTGAAGGGGCAGCTGGGCCGGAGTCAGGCGGCGGGTCAGCTGGACTGGAGTCTGGCGGCGGGTCAGCTGGACTGGAGTCTGGCGGCGGGTCAGCTGGACTGGAGTCTGGCGGCGGGTCAGCTGGACTGGAGTCTGGCGGCGAGTCAGCTGGACTGGAGTCTGGTGGCCAGGCAACCGGGGCAGAGGTTGACTGGGGTGCCAACAGGGCACGAGGGGCAGGAGTGGGCCTGACCGCCGACAGGGCACGAGGGGCAGGAGTGGGCCTGACCGCCGACAGGACACGAGGGGCAGGAGTGGGTCTGACCGCCGACAGGACACGAGCGGCAGGAGTGGGCCTGACCACCACGGGCAAAGTCTCAGGGGGGCAGAACGAAGGCAAAGTCCTAGGGGTGGTCTCAAGGGCGGTCTCAGGGAAGGTCACAGGGGTGCCGGGGACCGGCAAAGTCTCAGGGGCAGTCTCTGGGGCGCCGGAGACCGGCAAGGCCTCTGGCTTGCCCGTAGACGTAGACTCTGGGAGAGCTGTCGACGACGTAGACTCTGGGAGGTCTGTCGACGACGTAGACTCTGGGAGGTCTGTCGACGACGTAGACTCTGGATGACTGCACGTCAGCGGCGGTTCTGGGCGGCTGCACGTCAGCGGAGGTTCTAGAAGGCTGCACGTCAGCGGAGATTCTGAGAGGCTGCACGTCAGCGGAGATTCTGAGAGGCTGCACGTCAGCGGAGATTCTGAAAGGCTGCACGTCAGCGGAGATTCTGGGAGGCTGCACGTCAGCGGAGATTCTGGGAGGCTGCACGTCAGCGGAGATTCTGGGAGGCTGCACGTCAGCGGAGATTCTGGGAGGCTGCACGTCAGCGGAGATTCTGGGAGGCTGCACGTCAGCGGAGATTCTGGGAGGCTGAACGTCAGCGGAGATTCTGGAAGGCTGCTAACCAGCAGGGGATCTATGAGGCTGCTAGCCAGCCGGGACTCAGGGAAGCTGCTAGCCAGCCGGGAATCAGGGGTGCTGCTAACCAGCTGGGGATCAAAAAGGCTGCTAGCCAGTCGGGGTTCAGGGAAGCTGCTAGCCAGCCGGGGATCAGGGATGCTGCTAACCAGCTGGGGATCTAAGAGGCTGCTAGCCAGCCGGGGTTCGGAGAAGCTGCTAGCCAGCCGAAGCTTGGGGCGGCTGCTAGCCAGCCGGGATTCTGGAAAGCTGCTAGTCAGCCAGGGATCAAGGATAACGGACCGCCTAGGGACACTAGGAAACTCGGGAACTCTAGGAAACTCGGGGACACTAGGAAACTCGGGGACACTAGGAAACTCGGGGACACTAGGAAACTCTAGGAAACTCTCGGGAACGCTAGGAAGCTTGGGGACACTAGGAAGGCTGCTAGCCATCCTAAATTCAGGGGGGCTGCTAGCTAGTCTGGGATCTGGGAGAGTGCTAGCTAGCCTGGACTCAGGGGGGTTGCTAACTAGCCTGGGCTCAGGAAGGCTACTAGCTAGCCGGGGTTCAGAGAGGCTGCTAGCCAGCCGGGGCTCAGGAAGGCTGCTAGCTAGCTGGGGCTCAGGAAGGCTACTAGCTAGCCGGGGATCAGGGAAGTTGCTAGCTAGCCAGGAATCAGGAAAGTTGCTAGCTAGCCCAGAGTCAGGAGAGATGCTAGCTAGCAGGGAATGAGGGGAGTTGCTAGCTAGCTGTGGCTCAGGAAGGTTGCTAGCTAGCTGGGGCTCAGGGAAGTTGTTAGCTAGCCGGGGTTCAGGGAAGTTGCTAGCTAGCCAGGAATCAGGAAAGTTGCTAGCTAGCCCAGAGTCGGGAGAGATGCTAGCTAGCAGGGAATGAGGGGAGTTGCTAGCTAGCCCAGAGTCAGGAGAGCTGCACGTCAGCCCAGGGTCAGGAGAGCTGCACGTCAGCCCAGGGTCAGGAGAGCTGCACGTCAGCCCAGGGTCAGGAGAGCTGCACGTCAGCCCAGGGTCAGGAGAGCTGCACGCCAGCCCAGGGTCAGGAGAGCTGCACGTCAGCCCAGGGTCAGGAGAGCTGCACGTCAGCCCAGAGTCAGGAGAGCTGCACGTCAGCCCAGGGTCAGGAGAGCTGCACGTCAGCCCAGGGTCAGGAGAGCTGCACGCCAGCCCAGGGTCAGGAGAGCTGCACGCCAGCCCGGGAAAAGAAGGGTTGCACGCCAGCTCGGGAACAGAAGGGTTGCACGTCAGCTCGGGAACAGAAGGGTTGTACGTCAGCTCGGGAACACCGGTCAGCTCAGGCTCAGATACACAGGTCAGCTTAAGCTCAGAAACACAGGTCAGCTCAGGCTCAGAAACACCGGTTTGCTCAGGCTCAGGTACACAGGTCAGCTCAGGCTCAGGTACACAGGTTAGCTCAGGCTCAGGTACACAGGTTAGCTCAGGCTCAGGTACACAGGTCAGCTCAGGCTCAGGTACACAGGTCAGCTCAGGCTCAGGAACACAGGTTAGCTCAGGCTCAGGTACACAGGTCAGCTCAGGCTCAGGTACACAGGTCAGCTCAGGCTCGACAAGAGGTTGATGCAGGGCATGGCGCTGGGAGCCATGTCTTCCCCTCCCCCGTCTTCGGCCTCCACGAGTCCCAGAAAACACAGCCAGGCGGGTTCCTTCATAGGACTGTTGGCGGGCGGGGGCGCACGCTGGCCGGGCTGCATCCGAGGAGCTGCTAGTCCGCCCGGGATCAGGACAAAACACAGGCATGGAGACGGGGAAGCGAAACTCCTGGGCTGTGGCCTGCCAACGCACCTCCATAAGGTGCCTGGCGAAGGCAGGGTCCTCCTCGTGCAGGGAGCGGAGAAACTCCGTCAAAAGTTCTCCATCCGAATCCAGTGGATGGAAAACTGGCTTGAATTCTGCTGGGTCCATATTTGGTCGGATCATTCTGTCACGAGCAGAGAGAGACTGGTGGACCCAAATGCAGAGAGCAGGCGAGGAGTAATGAGCACGAGGATTTATTAAACACAAAAAGCAGAAACAAACCAAAGGCGGTCCAAAAATGGAGCAGGCAGATAAAACTGAACAGGCTATGACGTGCTGACAGAAACAAAACCAGACACAAAACACGCAACATCAAACAATGATCCGACACCAGACAAAGAACAGCACAGGAACTAAATACACCAGGTAATGAACACTAACAACGGATACAAACAGGTGGAACACATCAGGGCGGGGCAGAACAATCAAACAGGCGGGAAAACAGAAAACAGGAAGTAAATTAGACAAGACAAGACAGACAAGACAGACTACAAAATAAAACAGGAAACCAAATACCAAAACCCTGACACTTTAAACAAGTTAATAAATGAAATATTAAAAATAAAAGATCTATCCCATTATAATCCCCTAAAACAACATTAGCCTATGTCACTACCAGGACCGATCCATGCATGCTTTAAAGGTCCTATGACATGCTGCTCTTTGGATGCTTTTATGTAGGCCTTAGTGGTCCCCTAATACTGTATCTGAAGTCTCTTTCCCGAAATTCAGCCTTGGTGCAGAATTACAGCCACTACAGCCAGTCCCACAATGAGCTTTACTTAGGATGTGCCATTTCTGTGTCTGTAGCTTTAAATGCTATTGAGGAGGAGAGAGGGGGGGCAAGGTGGAGGGTAGGGTTGTGGCCTTGACCAACTGCCATGCTTTGCTCGTTTGCAAGCCATGATGTCCGTGATTACGTTGTTTTTCCGAATGCCAGCGTTCACATGGTCGAGATGCGTGTTCTTCTTCTTCTGTTATATTGGCGTTTGGCATAACAGGAGGCCACAGTAACAAAAGATTTGCTGCTGTTTTCTTATACGAGCATAGAAACAGCACATGGACAGGTGTTTGTTTGTGTTATCTGCAGGACAACCAATGGGAAAAGACACAGATAATGTGTTGTTTTTTTATACATGGGCCTATTTATGAATAATTTGAAACATGTTATGTTTCTTGGCAGAGGCATTTGTCCACAATAAGCAGTTTATTGTCATTGTGTTCAGTGAACCAAATTTGCCTACAACAACGCGTCACCAACTGGGAAACTCGGTTAGCAAAATCTAGCCCGAGTTTCCCACCTCTGATTCCCATAGGAAGTGACGTGAATGATGACGTTTTCACTCGGAAAAAATGTTTTTCCGATGTCTATGAACGCAGCATATCTCTTTCTCATGGGGGAACCAAATTCTCTTATGAAGTCATAAGGAAGAGATTCCAGATTGGCCATCTGAGCTTTCATTTTCTCAAAGGTATCAAAGGATACTCAGGGCTCGGTTAACACCTATCGCCATTTCTAGCCACTGGGGGACCATAGGCAGGCTAGGGGAACTCATATTTATGTTAAAAAAAACCTCATAAAGTGACATTTTCATGCCATGGGACCTTTAAGCCAGTGTGTATACCAAACTTTTTCAAGTCAATGACCCTTAACCTGACATGACCAGGCCACAGACCCCCATTTGATAAAGTGGATCCCACTTTGGGAACCACGTCTTGAAGCTGCAGGTGGAGTAAAGAAGAGACTGAGTGAGACTGAGTAGTAAGAGATCATCTGATCCCCATTTTTAATCCAATAGTTTACTTATTATCAAATCCGATATCAGCACACAGCAGCAACAATCTGTATTTGAGCTGAAATAGCTATAACACACTGCCATTTGTCATGTTGACAAAAAGTTGGTGCAATGAAATCACATGTTTCTAAAGTGTTTATTTTTGGCAAGCACCATTCGAAATAGAGCAAATTTGTCATGTGCTTATGTTATGTGATGAAGAATAAAATGATGTACCCATGCAAAACCCCCTGTGAAATGTACATACGTATCTTTATTGCAGAAAGGTTAAGTGTCACTGAAATCTTACTGATTTCTTTTTTTAAGTCTTTTTTTTTCTCCTTTTTTGTAATTTTTTTTTTACTTGTAATGACTTATTGTTCAGTTGTCACCTATGTGTTTCCCCTTCATGTTTGTTTGTTTGTTTCAGTTTTCGGTCTATTTACCAGCATCAGTTATCTTGTAGAAATTTTAAGATCATTATACATAGTTGTCTGGAAACGCTTGGCATGTATGGAGTTACATGATTTCCTCTAAAATCATACATCCGTACAAAATCAAAGTGAGTAGAAAAACAAACCAAAAAAAGAATTGGATACAAATCAAACCAAAGAAGAGAGAAAGCAAAAGGAAAATGTCTTTGTGCATCCTGATATTGAACTGGAAAAAAACGTCTCTTCATCTTGGATTAGGTTATAAAGCCTGTTTACACTTTTTTTTCCCTCCTCCAAACATTTCATTTCATGTCTTTTAATGCATCCTTCTTTTCATCCGTTCTTTAATTTTTGAAAGGGAGCATCTGGCTTTCTTTTTGTTGTACGAAACGATAGGAGAAATCCTCCAGTGTCTGTTGATGTGGCATCACTCGGCTCCTTGCAGGTCGCCTACATGAGTCTGTGGTTTTTAACGTTAGGTCCATGAGTCCGTCCTCTCATTTACATCAGGACACAAAGACGAGGTCTATCCCATCACGCACGCCCGGTCCGACTCATACGGTGGTGACCCTCATCACCACCTCCCGGTTGGAGGCGGCGCTGATCCGTGGGTCGTTGGGCCGCAGTTGGCTCAGGATGTGCAAGATGGTATACCCGCAGTGGTGGTTCAGGATAGTTCTTAACCTCCTGCTCTGTCGCCCGCCGCTGCTGCTGGCCAGGCCGTGAGGGTTAGCGCGAGAGCCGCGGGCCCCTGTCTTGCTGCTGGAACTCAGCGGGTCGCCCAAGTCCTTTGATTTCTCATAGTTCAGTACTTTCCATTGCTGGTTGACAGCCTGCCATCGTTTGAAGATCCGATACACTGACGATCCCTCGTGGATGATGAGGCCTGGGCACGGAGAAGAAGAAAATGAAGAGTGGAGGACAATGCAAGACAGTCATTTCATTTCAGAAATCAGAATGAGAAAGGAGTTTATTGCCACAGTAGTTACCCTATGTGGAATTTACCTTGGTGATAGGTGCATACATACACAAACAAACATATTAAACATGAATTAGTCTATATCCAGGACGTTCCACTTCCGGGATTGCTCCGGTGCCGCCGGAAATTCCGCCGGATGTCCCTCTTTTCGGCCTGATGTCCCACACCTTCCGCTTTCTTAGTGTTGTAATTCTAAACTCCGGTGGATTTCTGAGGACTATGGTTAACTGCTCCTCAGATCTCTGCAGGGTAAATCCAGACAGCTAGCTAGACTATCTGTCCAATCTGAGTTTTCTGTCGCATGACTAAAACAACTTTTGAACCTACACATGTTCCACCAAAACAAATTCCCTCCCGATGCTATTTTGCAGCAGCACCGTGGCTCTGTCTGGCGCTTAGTGCCGCCCAAGACGATTGTAATTGGTTTAAAAGAAATGCCAATAAATCAGAGCACGTTTTTTCTCCCATCCCAGAATGCTGTGTGGACTAGTCAGACCTTCCTCTGCAACGCCGTGGAGAAAGGTCTGGCAATGCGAGACTAAACATTAATAAACAAAAAATATATACAAAATAGCTGTTTAGTATATGATAAATGAGGCTGAATGCAAATAAATATATAGTATGTGCAATGGGCAGATGTATAGTCCAAGTGTAGTGACTGGGGGGGGGGGGGGGCTTGTTGATGAGGCTGACTGCAGAGGGGAAGAAACTGTTTTTATGGCGTGAGAATACAAACAGTTTGTGTGCGGGGTGTGAGGGATCAGCCACAATCTATTTCATATTCAACTGTTTATTCATCTGTATATATTATATATATTCTCCCCACCTGTATATACATGACGTGTTTATAGGGTACATATTGCCATTCTTACTCTCTTCTTATTTTTTCTATTTCCTATTTTATTCTTTGTATATTTTTCTATCCTATTTAAATTGAATGTGTATTTCTTTTCCTATTTCTTGTGTTGCATTGAGCTGCTTAGTGAATTTCCCCATTGCGAGATCAATAAAGTCAGTCTTATCTTTACACCACATGTTATGCTTAAAAGGCTTCAATCAGAATGATAGGTAGGAACTTTCCATCTCGCCTGTGGATGAGAATAGACAGTTGGCAACAAATCACAGTGCAGATATGTGATGCCATCTGTTCTCAGTGTTGTCTTACATGGGCAACTCACAACTACATGACAACAGTCAACCAGGTTGCTGCTAGAAAACACAAACTCTTCTTCTCTGCCACATCAAAATGGTTTTTTTTAAGTGTAGTTAAGTCACCATCTGCATATTTAGTTTTGTTTCGGTGTAATTGTGTATGACCTTATCAACCAGCAGAATGTGGACTGAATACATGTTTTTTAGTTTGTCCTTGCATAATGCAACCTATGTTTATTAATATGTTTTTGTGTTGCTGCTGAGCCTCTTGCATAATGCATCCCTGCGTGTTCTGATACCTAAACTTTCCACTACGCCCGTCTTTTCATGTGATATTCTTATACAATCCGTCTGTACCCGCTGCTGCCAAAGCTATTTATAATACTGCCGTGTGATTTTATGTTTGCACATCTTGGTGTCCTCTTTGTCCTTTACCTATGCAGACGATATCCATGAAGCCGTACATGCCGTAGCAGATTTGGAAGAGCAGGTCCTGGCGTTGCCACTTCGCCGAGGGGCTGAGGGAGGACCAGATGAGCCAGGAGATGCTGGCGATGAGGAAAAGGGAACCCAGAATAATGGCCGCTATCTGCACCTTCTCTATCACCGTCAGAGAAATGGCCTGCCACTGCAAGAGGAGAACAAGGTCTGAATGAGTGGTGGAAGAAGCAAGGGTGTAACTTTGGGGGGGGGGACATTATACATATTATAAAAACAGGGGTTAGGGGGTCTGCCAAAAAAATATTTTGCGATTTGAATCCCATTTCCTGAATTTCTACATCCATTTAGGGACCATGGTGATACAAAATCCAGGAAATAATTAAGTTGATCATAATGATACATTCTTCCAGAAAGAATAGTACTAAACTATGAATAGGAAAAATATGTCTTACTTTCTTTATTGTTTAAAATAACCGAGACTTATAAATAAAATAATATCAAATTAATTTGAAAGTGTGTGTGTGTGTGTGTGGGGAGGGACACAAACAGGATTTTGAAAAGTGTCCCCAGTGGAAATTATGCCATAGGGAAGAAGTACTCAGATTCTTTACTTAATTACTTAGTAAAACAATGTAAATATACAAGTAAAAGTCCTGCACTCAAAATCCTGTCCATAATGGAGGGTTCTTTTTTGCTTTCTATGCATTCATTCTTGTCCTATATCAGCACCTTTTACACTGTATTTACCCCACATCCATGATTCCCTTCTTTCAGCACAAACTCAGCTATAAATCTGAAGCATCATTTTCATCAATTTAACAAATATAAGTTAGTAAGTAAAATTTATTTATATAGCACTTTTTGTGTGCTTCACAATAAAATGAAATACAATGAATAAAAGACATAAGAACACAATAGAAAACATAGGCACATAAAATCAAAAAAACCTTGTCTAACTAAAAGCCTGTTTAAATAAAGTCTTCAATGGCTTTTTAACCCTCTGAGGTATAAGGGTATGTTTAGATATCTTCTTGAAATCTCCCATGACTAGAACAACCTTTGAACGTACACATGTTCCACCAAAACAAGTTCCTTCCTAAGGCTATTTTGCAGAGTTGTGTCCGGAGCTTAGCGCTGGCCAAGACGATTATGATTGGTTTAAAAGAAATGCCAATAAACCAGAACATGTTTTTCTCCCATCCCATAATGCTGTGTGGACTAGCCAGACCCTCCTCTTTAGGGTTGTGGAGGAAGGTCTGGCAATGCAAGACTACATTTTGTAGCGGATCCGGAACACGGGGCAGATACACAAATGATTTTTCACTTTCGTTAACATTGAGAGACAGGGCATGGCCTTGTTGGAGGTCTGCGCTCTCCGAGTGCCATTCTAGTTTCAAGTGTCAGCCTCTTTTAGCTAACATTTATCTCTAACTTTTCGCTGACCTTTCTGCTGCTTTGCTGGGTTTCATGTAGTTGCAATAAAATGGTAATGAAGGTGTTATAAGTGACTCAGGTTGGTGGGAGGTATTCACTGTGCAGTCAGCCCAGCTGGTAGCTTACTGCTTAGGTATTGTCACAGTGAATGTACTAAAGATCAGCATTTTCCTCCTACTCACTAATATGTGAAAACATTTTTAAAATCAAATTCATAATTTCTGTTTTTTCAAATGAGTTAAGCCAATGGTTCCCAAACTTTTTCACGGAACCCCATCTGAAAGGAGTTTTGCTTTGAGATGTTTTACTACAGAAAGTGTTTAAAAAAACCACGACCAAAATTTTTATACATTATGTCATTGTGTTACTTATTGCTGGAATTATAATGAAAATGTTTGTGAAAAAGAATTCCTCTTTTTGCTGGGGACCCCCTGGAACACCCTCAAGGACCCCTGGGGGTCCCAGACCCCACTTTGGGAACCACTGAGTTAAGCTACTCTACAACTAAGTACTAAGGGGTCGTATTTTATCAAAGCCTACCTCTTTAGATTGGCCTTCACCATTACATAATATTACATTTCACCTGCTGTTATTGTTTCACTTGCTAGGCTTGTTTTGTATATGTCTAATGTACTGGTTTTATTGTAAAGTGTCTTTGAGTACTTATATATAAATAAAAATTATTATTATTATTATTATTATTATTATTATTATTATTATAAGCAACAAGAAAAGTTAGAAACAACTTGTTAAATCCATGACGATTAATTGTATTTGATAAACGCAACATTGGAACATACTGCACTGTTAATTGTGTATAAGTAGAGTACTTCAGTAAATGTTACTCTCCAACACATTATAATAAAAATCACCATATATGAGTCCATGATGAACACACACACACACACACACACACACACACACGCACACACACGCACACACACGCACACACACGCACACACACACACACACACACACACACACACACACACACACACACACACACACACACACATACATACACACACACACACACACAGACACACACTCAGGGTTGAGCAGGATATTAGACTGTTACCATCACTATAAACCAAGATTTTTTGCACGGCATCTTGTCAACAGGTTTTAGAGCCATTGGCTGCCTGTGAAACGGAGGGCAGAAGGACAGTGACGCAGAGGGAAAATGTGTCAGCACAATATGGTAAACAGTCCTCACACACAGCGACGGACACAGATCTGTCCTAGCAGAGAGAGAGTTGGGTCTGATGCAGCAGCGTTTCTGTGTTGTATGTGTTGTGTTATGTGTATATTTTTTTCTTCTCACAGCTGATAAAGATCTCCCAGCCTGATTAATGAATTAAAAAAAAACAACATCCAGCTCACAGAGCATGACAATGTTTGTGTTTACCTGCACGACGTCGACAAGACGTTTCCATGTTCACTTACACTCTCTGTCTTGTCTATGTGATGTTTATCCAATAACCTGAATCCTGAATCAAAAAGAGAGCGTTGGGTGTGTTGTAAAGAGATTAATGAGGAGACTTCTGTTACACCAAACTGAACTGAGACTTGTTGTTCTGCCCTGTATGTGTTTTTTTCGACGTTTTTTTTCACTACTTTTGACCTTTGTAACGCTTTTCCCGATGATTTTGTAGCTTTTTGTTTTTTACATTTTTTAAGTTTTCTTTAACATTTTCAAACAAGTTTACTTACTGAGCAGTTTCGTGTGAGAGAATTTCATATAGGCCTAACAGAAAATGTTCTGTATTTTAACTGTAGCTACACACATCATTTCCGTCTTTCAATTACAGCAAAGTCCGGGTAATGAGCAGCCAGAATTCTTTCTGTTATTTTACGGATCTATTTCTTCGAATCCAGGAAATTAAGTGTTTGACGCTCAAATTTCTGGGGAACGGTTAGTGTTTAAATTGTGTGTGTGTGTGTGTGTGTGTATGCGTGTGTGTGTGTGTGTGTGTGTGTGTGTGTGTGTGTGTGTGTGTGTGTGTGTGTGTGTGTGTGTGTGTGTGTCCAATGTTGAAAGAAAACATACACCCTTGTATACAGGCACAGTAACAGTGCTTTATTGGCTTTTCAGCAGGATTCAGAGTAAAAGTCCTGCCTTCCAAAATTTACTTAAAGTTTATAAGTATTAACATCAATAGAAGTGGAAGTACTCACAATGCAGTATGGCCCATTTCAGGATATAAATACCATTTTATTGGGTTATAGTTATTGATGCATTCAGTTGTGCATTATTTTAATGTTGCAGCTGGTGATGTGAAGCCCTGTTTTCCCCAGAATAGTTTTTCTTTGTGGCTCCACAGATGAGTATGTGTGTGTGTGTGTGTGTGTGTGTGTGTGTGTTTGTGCTGCCCATTCCCTTCCTGTTACCTGCAGAGGGTTCTTGGTGCTGATGGCCAGGACCTGGTACTTGAAGTAGCAGAGCTCGCAGCTCCAGGATCCCCTCTCGCTGATCCAGCGGATGAGGCAGGGCTGATGGGTGCAGCGCACCGAGCCGTCACAGCGACAGGGGCTCAACAGCTCACCCTGCAGGACAGACACACAGGAAAACACAGCAGCGTCAATTCACTGCACAACAAATAGTATTTTCAAAAATGTATTCTGATCTAATTTCCGCTAGTGAAATATATGGATCTTGTTTCTTTCTACAAACAGAGATGCTGCTTTAAATACTAAGAGTGTATGGAAATGATTGTAGGCTACAGGGGCCTGTTCTCATTAAGCATTCATACGTAGGTAATGCACTGTTATTCAAATGTATTCCACGTATTTATTACAGTATGCACCACAATGTCTGCTGCTGTATAAGAGTGTGAATAACTGCATATGTGGGGGAGGTCGGGGTGGTGTCCTAAAACACAGGGCTTTGTAGCCAGGGAGTGGCGTTCATGTCCCGGAAGAAGTTAAGGGGAAAACACAAGACCTTCACCCAGGAAACGGGTGTTCGTGTCCCAACCAGGAGTAGCCTACTAGGGGGGTAGGCTAACCTAGTAAGGGGGCCGGTGTTTTAACCCAAACCCAAACCAAATCTTTTTTTTCAATCCTAACTAGTTAGTAGTCGTTGCCGCAGGATGCTCACCTTTTGTCAGCTAAACTTAACGGCAAAGGCAGGTGAAAGGACCGCAACCTCACGGTGCTCTGTACCCAGCTCACAGTCCCCTTTTCTCAGCTAAATTTAACTGTAAAAACCGGTAAACGTAACGGTCATATCACCGCTCGTCACGTGACCGGCCGGCGGTAATTTCAAATGTCATACCAAGTGTTGTGTATTAGTTTTTGTACAATATCATACAAAC
Source organism: Sander lucioperca (assembly GCF_008315115.2). Lineage (NCBI taxonomy): Eukaryota > Metazoa > Chordata > Actinopteri > Perciformes > Percidae > Sander > Sander lucioperca. The sequence continues at coordinate 4,656,780 of NC_050184.1, read as the reverse complement.
CTTTTCATGGGAATGCGTTGAGAGGGGAGGAGGGCTGAAACTTTTCTTTTATAAATCCCTATTAATTATTAATATTTTCTTGGACCGTCCCCTCCCAATAATATAACAGCATTAAAATTTCTTTCAATTTGCTTTCTGCCAGAGAGTTAGACGGGGAAGACTGACACCACGCTCAGATTGCGAACAAGCATATATTCCCAAAATGTGTGAACTATTCCTAATCATAACCATTAATAACTAAAATATACATACTTTAAAGTGAATATATGTAACTTTTTAATGTTTCTAAAGCTCTGTAATTTTTCATACAATAGTCTTAAATGACCTGTAACAGCAAACGCTATTTTCATATAGTTTTTAATAAGGCATCTGCCCGGGTCCGATTTTTCCCGCAAAGTCACAGAATGATTTACGTCAGGTAGATGGCGCTACAGTAACACATTCTGATGGGTCACAGATTTTTTTTTGAAACACTGGAAAGCCTGTGTTAGTAGCCAGCCTTTGGTAAAAGCAAGCGGGAGATTTCTTTATATAGGCCTAATTGTATTTTAATGTTATTTTAGAAGTTATATGTTGTAGTTATGGCTGATACTGGGACAGGGCCATCACAGGAAAGAAGGAAATTAAACAAAGAACAACTAAAAGATAAAAGGGAAAGGGACAGACGACGGGGGATAACGCAAGTCACACTCTGTCTGCCTTTAACAGATGGAGACAATTATGGAATTGTTTATTCCTTTTACTCCGTGTTTGTGTTGGCCTACTATTTTATTTTCCCTTGTCCCCCCTGTAACGTTACTTGTGTAAAGCATCCATGGGCTTCATATAATGCGCTATATGACTCTAAGTTATTACTACGTTGGTTGCTACAACAAACTCTTAAAGCGCCCATATTATGCTCATTTTCAGGTTCATAATTGTATTTTGAGGTTGTACCAGAATAGGTTTACATGGTTTAATTTTCAAAAAACACCATATTTTTGTTGTACTGCACATTGCTGCAGCTCCTCTTTTCACCCTGTGTGTTGAGCTCTCTGTTTTAGCTACAGAGTGAGACATCTCACTTCTGTAACATCTTTGTTGGGAGTCGCACATGCGCAGTAGCTAGGTAAGGATCACATCACCTAGCTAGCTACTCCAACTTCAGTCAATACAAGGCAGGATTAGCCGGGAGACTTCTTCTAAATGAGGGCGCACTTCCAACTTTGCGTGGAATACCTGCAGAACAGGGACATGTAAGTAGTTCTTTTGTAGATTATGGTGAACTCGTGTGTGTTGTAGCAGTGTTTTGCCATTGAGAATTCATTCCGCCAATGACGTAGAAAACCCTGCCGAACTGTTCACCTGGCGACTGAATGCGGGATACATTCAGAAACCCATATCTCACTCAAAACAGCATGGATGATTTTTTTCCACGTTTGTATGTGTGTGGAAGCACCAGAGACACAAAATAACACCCCAAACCCCAGATAATATGGGCACTTTAATGCTTTGGCTCGTGACACAGTGACAGTGATACCCGGTTTATCTCACGAGACATCCAAAGTAGGCTGAGTTACCGTATGCAACAATTGAAATGCAACGATGCATCTGTAACTTGTTATTTTATTGTAAATGAATGACTTTCTGTCTGAGAAAAACATTCATTGCAACTATATGACCTCCCCATAACGCTAACGCGGTAATACAGTGGGCAATACAGTGGGCAATACAGCATCGTAAAGCAAAGACCTTTATGACAGCAGCAACATATAACCACTTTAAAATTACCTAAACATTTTTTACAAAGTGCGCTACCGATACAAACATTGGAAATTTATTTCAAACAAATGATGCATCCCTTTTTATCAAATATTCCAGTCACTTCATAAATTTGGTTTTTCATGTAAGGTGATACATATAAACAAAGATACACGTGTCTCTTGGTTACAGTTCGGTTAACTGTGGAAGAACGGATTATTACATTTGTGAGTTCAAATCGTCCTGTGAACTGAAAACACAGGAAATAATCATATTAGAAACATTGTAAACTATAAACAGGCAGTCATCATGCTTCATCTCTCTACACTGAACATATGTGCGGTGCTGAAAGTGCTTTATAGGCTAACTTTATATGATACATTTAATTGTACTGCAGTTTTCCAGGAGATAACTAACTAACAAGATCCACATGCATTGTGTTTCGCAGAACAACCATGTTGGTTCCTCTGCTTATGGAAAAATGCTCCTTTAAGAAGTGGTGCACTTGAAAGCATCTTTTTGATCAAAGCATTTTGATCACTTTTTAATGTAATAAATCTCCCAAAGCAAGGATGGCTGGAATAAAATATAAATGCTAGGTAAGAATAAAAAAAAAAAATCAGACCAGGAAAGAAAATGCCTCTGCACTTAATTGGAAAGACCTACAACCAATCAGAGCAACGGAGTACGTGACTAATGTTGAGCGACGCATAGTTGGTACACGGAGTACTTACCAAAACGATCATCATTTTTGAGAGAAATAGTAAAGGTGAATGTCAAGTTCTCCGTTTAAGATTAGAACGTATACGAGATAGAATGTAAACAAATTCAACCCAAGCACTCTTTGGTGACGTGGTTGATTACATTACTGTTGATCATCTGTCCATCATCGTATAAGCCTGCCCTGACAATTTGATTGGTCCGAACAGCTCTGGTTCAAGCATAGTTGCTCCACAACGGATCAAGTCCAGGCCGAACTTCCCGACCTCAAATGTTGTGGGCGGGACTAAATTCGGCTGGCATCCAGGCTAAGCTAGACTATCTGTCCAATCTGAGTTTTGTGTTGCACAACTAAAACAACTTTTGAACGTACACACGTTCCACCAAACCAAGTTCCTTCCCAAGGCTATTTTGCAAAGGCACCGTTGCTCCGTTCGGTGCTTAGCAACGCCCAAGACGACTGTGATTGGTTTAAGAAATGCCAATAAACCAGAGCACGTTTTTCCCCCATCCCAGAATGCTGTGTGGACTAGCCAGACCTTCCTCCGCAGCGCTGTGGAGGAAGGTCTGGCAAAGCGAGACTAGGGCAACAGCAGCAGGAAGCGGTGGGGTGAGCTGCTGAAGCCTGATTCATACAAACTCTGAGTGAACTCATAACTAACTTACATCTCTCAGACATCAAACAAGCATATTGACTGGCACGCACAGGAGGTGGGAGAGTTCACTTCAGTGGTGTTGAATTCAAATGTTGTGATTTTAAAAAGCATTCACTCTTTGTAAACTGGACTAAAGTACAACACGTGAACCAAATGTCTTGATAAACATGCACATCTAAAGTAATAACTGGATATTTTGGGGAATAAGCTTATAGTTTCCTGCTGAGAGTTAGATGAGAGGATTGATACCACTCTCATGTCTGTCGGTTAAATATATTGCATGTAAGCTTAGCTTAGCATAAAGACTGAACGCTGGGGGAAAACTGCTAACCTGGCTCTGTCCAAAGATAACAAAACCTGCCTACCAGCACCTCTAAAGCTCACAAATTAACACATTTCTTTTTGACAAAAACTCATTCAGGAAATCACTGAAATGGTCAAACAAAAATACCCCCTGTAAAACCACATATTATTGTTTTTACACTCAAATTTTGATATGATAAAACAAACAAGATATTGCATGTTAATTAGTGAGCTTCAGATATCAACCTTCCACTAAACTCCCAGTAAGACAGCGAAGAAATTGACCTCCCAAATGTCAAAGAAACAGAGTGTTATGGGATTATTAACTGTAATCTAATTACTGAATTTATGTATCTACTAACTATGTATCTATCTATGTATCTATCTATGTATCTATCTATCTACCTACCTGTCTGTCTGTCTGTCTATCTATGTATCTATCAATCTATCTATGTTATTTGTTCCGTGACTAGTAAACCGCATTATGAACAACCCCCCTGCCCCGCCTATATAGTTTAGAGAATATTATAGATCCAAGATGAAACTGACAGAAGGGCGGGACACAGAGAAAAAGTCGTAATTACAAATCCGTCTGCAACTTCAGCACCACGGACAGCGTCATGGATTTATCAACACACAGTTACTGATACTTCAGAGCCATGGTCGGGGCCATAGATTCTAACATGCACATACCTAACATATTCAGCTCAACAACCCCTCTGCCCCTGCACTCTCTCTGCTACTGGGGGATGGAGGGGGGTGGGGGGATGACAGGTTAACATGGGGAATGTATTTTGGTCATTTTGCTAATAAGGCACCCCCCTCTCACCCCCCCCCCCTTCGTCCCGCTTATATCACCTTGTCACGTATTACTCAGTTATACTTTAGCGTCCAGCACTACCTACAAATAGTTGAAGTAGTAGTGTTCATGTAACATCATATATTTTTCACAGATTTTGCTTTGGTCTATAAAACAGAATGACTGAATTTTCCCTAGAAAAGGGAACATTTCTTCTGTTGTAATCAACACTATGTAGTAATGAATAACAGAGTGGGACAAGGCTGAAGTTATAGTGCAATAAAGTGGCTGTATATGTAATTTAGAAGCTCACAAAAGGTACATTTAGAATTACGTTTGCTTTTATGTTGTAGTGACTACAAAAATGGTGGAAATCAAGTTTAATACAGTAAGAAAAGATTAAAAACAGCTGATGTCTATTTGCTCGGTTTTCTGTGTGAATCGGTGCTAATTTGCTCATCAAAATCTTTCATTTACCAATAGTAACTCAGAATACATTCATAGCAACTTGCCAGAGAATGAGCAGTTTAATCAATCCAGACTTGATGCACCAGAGGACTGCGTTGACACAAATAATGCTTCATTTTTACCCCCTGTCCGTTTGCACTCTGTCGGTCCCCCATCTGGCTCGTTTGACCTTCCCACTTATATTAAAAGACTTCAAGTGTCTCACAGCATAAAAGATTGGGTTTTGGCAGATGAGCCACATGCTACTCATAAACTTTAAAATAACTTGCCTGCTGACATTATAAAGATAACCACAGAGAAGGTCAGAAGTATATGGGAAACTAAATAAAACCCGTATGTGAGCAAACATTTCTTAAATGTCAAGCTGTCATTGGAAAGTGTGTGTGTGTGTGTGTTATAAGGAAATGTTTTCGGGCTTGTGTGAGGATGGTAGTGTCACGATCAACTAGAACAAAATAAAAACAAAGACCTTTAAAAGCTGTGATTATGACTTTAAACCATCACCTCGCACAGAAGCTGTTTAAGCAGAAAATGTAATAATTCTGTCTAAATGTATGTCTCATCTAAAGTGAAAATCAAGAGCAGCATTTTCTGGAGCTGCTCCATTAATGATGAATAAGGGAGACCGTATTTTAGAAAGGAATTTCTCTGCACAAGCATCTAATTATCACTATCAAGTAATACCACGTATCTAAATGTGAAAGCTCATGTTATTCACATTCACAATTCTTCAAAGCGTCTCCTGAATTCATCCTAAAATAAGATTCAAGATTCCAACTCTGACTCTGATGTTTGCAAATATTGATCGTCCTGCTCACAGATCACAAGATGTACATTTAGTTTTGGGAAACCAAAATGAAGGTATGAAAGATGTTTTTGATGTACTTCAGTCCAATAATAACCGAACATATAATTGCTATAAAAACTTGGTATCTTCAGAAAAAGCTGCAAGAAATCAAACCTTGTTTTGAGCTTCATGCAGTAAAAAATGTTCTGCAAATGAGGTCAATGCAAAGAGAACCGTGGAGTTAATGACAGATAGTAAAACTCATAATAAGAGGAACGTTTTTTTGTTTTTGTTTTTAAATAAGCTAAGGTTTTACAGTAATATTTTCATATTGAAGATCATGCGGGACAAATAAAAAAGGCTATGAAATTGAACTGAATCAAATTGATTCCGCCGGATTTCACTCTTTTCGGCCAGATGTCCGTCACCTTCCTCTTTCTTTGTGTTGTTATTCTAAACTCCAGTGGATTTCTGAGGACTATGGTTAACTGCTCCTCAGATCTCTGCAGGGTAAATCCAGACAGCTAGCTAGACTATCTGTCCAATCTGAGTTTTCTGTTGCACGACTAAAACAACTTTTGAACGTACACATGTTCCACCAAAACAAGTTCCTTCCTGAGGCTATTTTGCAGAGGCACCGGGGCTGGCACTTAGCACCGCCCAAGACGATTGTGATTGATTTAAAAAAATGCCGATAAACCAGAGCACGTTTTTCTCCAATCCCGGAATGCTGTGTGGACTAGCCAGACGGCGCTGTGGAGGAAGGTCTGGCAATGAACATGTCACCCAGGACAACGGTGTGAAGACTTTTACAATCGTGTTGAAGTGGCAAAGCCCTCTAGAGGCTGTAGTAATTATGATGGGAGGGACTCACGAATGGATCAACAAAACATCGGCCGCTGCCTGACTGTCCCCTACTGACTGTCCTCTGTTTCTTTCAACCATGACAACAAAGGTCCACTAACCTTAAACCTACATTGTGTAATTTTTTGAGTTGATTCTTAGCAAAAACCCCTTTGTTCTTTCACAAATATGTGCTCATTCATGTGTAATTACTTCCACCAACTAATCAAAGTATTCTCATAAGCGTAGAATCTGCCATTTAGAATCATTCAGAATACATATGAGCGAGTCGCTCGAATGACGGCTGCCATGTATAGCACATCCATCTTTAAAATACATTAGCCAAAGAGGGACATACCTCCGCCTTTCGCCCTTTTACACTCAGTGGCACCCCACACCGTGACGAATGCCAGGGGGAGAATACTCGCCAGGGAAGCGAAAAAGAGAATTTAAACGACAACGCAACAGGCAAAGCAACGAGACCAAAGCTGCGTGTAAACGATGGAGATACTAAGAGCTAATTTTGGGTTCAGCCACCGTAGGACTTAAAACGCGATCGGAATGGGAAGGGCTAGAAAGTAATATTCACTTGGTTGTCATATACAATTTCACCGCTAGATGGGAGAAATTCTTACACAATGTAGCTTTAACAAAGAACATATTTTAACACAAACTAAAATGTTTTTATAAACCTAACCAAACTCTTGTCAGACAATTTTGACATACTTGAATATTCCCATTTTACCTTTACCAGCTACAATATTAAAGTGATGAACACAATAGTGAATCAATAATTATAATCCATTGATATAATACATATTTATTTGAAATGGGCCATTCTGCATAATGAGTACTTTTACTTTTGGTACTTAAAAAGTATATTTATGCCAATAGTAGCCAGTACTTTAACTTGGGTAATATTTTGATGGCCATGTAACAGAGTATTTTTTTTTTTTACTTAGGTTTGATCGTGGAAACTGTGTATTTTGTCGTTTAATGTTTATGTTTTAAATTGTTCTTGGACAACAATGGATCTCTATGGCACGGATGAATAATATAGCTACATCAGGATGTGGATTCACACACGATACTTGTCAGATCAATTTGTGTATACATATATATATATATATATATATATATATATATATATATATATATATATATATACATATATATATATATATATATATATATATATATATATATACATACAATATAAATATTAGTAGGCATTGTTCCAACAAACATAAAAGGCAAGTAGGCATTGTTCCAACAAATATAAAAGGGCGCTCATCACGCACGCATGCACGCATGCACGCATGCACGCACGCACGCACGCACGCACGCACGCACACACACACACACACACACACACACACACACACACACACACACACACACACTCCTGCTCAGATGATTTGGTGTGGGTTTGTCCCTCAAGGCTACTTCACAAAGCGTGAAGGTGTTAATTTGGAGTGTCACTTCTATGACTAGGAAAATGGTCTTCCTCCTCAGCTGTAACCTTTGCTGTGGAGACATGCTGTTGGGCACTGCAAGTGAAAAGAGCAGGCAGGGGTAAACACCACCACCTCCTCCTCCACCATCACTATAACCACCACTATAACCACCATCACCAACCCTCCTCACTCCAACACGCCTGCATCTCCATGCAAACTAGAGATGTTCCGATACCGATACCAGTATCGGAAAAGCCTCCGATACTGCGTGGATCCGATACGTAAATTTGCCCAGAAGAAAATCTACTTTAAAGTAGTTTATTTATGTTCTTTTTTCCGTTATGACTCGCTCTCAAACTGGATAAAAAAAGGAAGTTTTATGGCATTCATTGTTTGTGTTTGTTCATGTTTCACAAAGAGTTTAACCTGAGCCAGACTGACAACAATGATAGCAATCATATCCCATTCATACAGGTTTAGTAGTATACAGTTGTTAAAACATATGCAAGTTCAGGTATCGGAATCGGTTTACGCTGCTGCTTCTGTGAATCAAGGCCTACTGTACTGTACAGCGACACACGCTGACACCTTTGACAGACAGTTAATAAGGACTCATACTCAATGCAGCCCACAGAGCAAAGTGATTACGTCTGTAATTTGCCTGCTGACAGCGACATGATCCCGGCCCCTGTTGTGACCTGCTTGAATAATGAAATAACAATAAAATGGCAAACGTGAGCTCCCTCCAACCACCCTGCACCCAAGGAGGTATAAGGCACTTTGAGTGCTGTGCAGGCAAAAAATAAAAGAAGCTAATATCAGAGCTGATGTAGTAGTGGAGTCACAGGATTTTCCCTCAGTGCTTTGTTTGCTTGCTCTTTGTCTGTACCTAAAAGAGGCAGCTCAGAGCCATGTTGCACGATGAGTCACCTTGCCGGAGAGCCCAAAGCCCCAAACATAAACCTTTTATTAAAGGAGGATCTGTGAGTGGGCAAGACAGCAACCTGGGGTTGATCCCTGTCTGAAACATCGAATGGCTTCATATCCAAAACAAGCCTGAACTGATTTATGTATACTCTGCCCTGTGGCTCTACAGTTTATTATGTCTCACAAGAAAAACTCTAAAGCAGATGTCAAAAATTAGCACATGGGCTGTAATAACACTATACGCCTATCTTAGAGAAGTGACTGAATGGTAATATCCATCTGTGCTCCTACAGGATTTACAGTGTTTCTAATTATCTCAGGCTGAAGGACTGTACCTTGCGAGCCAGGCGGCACAGGTTTCTGCACATCTGGTGAGAGCGACATTTGGCCACAGACCAAAGAGATGCACTACTTATTGTTTTGTTTGGGACCTCAATAAAACAAAAATCAAGCACCGGAGAGAAGAGAATGCACGACATGCGATGGCAAATTCATTTAACTTCCCAGTCAACAGCATTGTTCTGGCCAGGAACAGTGATCGTCACCAGATCAATAGCTGATCCTCCTGTTCTGTGACACATTTACAAAATGATTATGTCTCATGCATATTCAGTCCCTCTCACTCTATTTGTCATCCTGCAGACCTAATTGGCTAACTTTCTTTGTTGCTATGCTGGCCGGATTTCAGATGTGTGGGAACTGCTGCCTTTCCACCACTCATTAGCTTAGCTTTGAAAACAGTGTTATATAGATCAACTCATCCCTGAGCAATCATCAGGGAGGGGGGGGAAAGGGACAATATTTGCCTCTAAATCCAGGGTTTAGGGACAGAGGGTGTCCATGCTGTGCAGATCCAAAGCCGTATGAGGCAAATGTGTGATTTGGGTTTATTTAAATAAAACTGATTGGACTATTTTCCGTGATTAGCTATAGAATCTTGGCTTCATCCTAGTTTTTTTTTCAAAGGAGGTATTTGAGGGAAAGGTGGGTGGAGAGAGAGAGAGAGAGAGAGAGAGAGAGAGAGAGAGAGAGAGAGAGGTAGAACAGGACAGTAGTAGCTCCACTGAATCAGAGACCCTTTGTGATTTGCTACACTTTTTTTTTTCAAAATGGCAGATTTCACAAAAGAAGTGCTTTAAAAAAAATGGCAACTTCCTAAAAAAACAACCAACCGTGCATTCATGCATGGTGAGATGGCTCTCTCCAGCAGCACAAAGGCTCGGCACATTGAAAGCACAGAAACGTGAAACAAACAGTGTGTGTGTGTGTGTGTGTGTGTGTGTGTGTGTGTGTGTGTGTGTGTGTGTGTGTGTGTGTGTGTGTGTGTGTGATTCACGCAGGACGTGGAATCAGCATTAGGAAGCATCGCCTGCTGCTGCTGCTGCATGTCTATAGCTACCTGCTCTGGGCCTTGGAAACAGATCCGGCATTGGGGGGTCCGCAGGCTGCTGGCGGTGCTGGCCAGAGACACGGCATCCAGGCCCACCGACAGCTTGGGCTCCTTGTCCTCGAACGCCAGGCTCCGGGGCCGCGGGTCGCTGCCGTAGTACTCCTCCTCGTCATCCCGGGAATGGCAGTCAACGAACGGCGGCCAACCGCAGCCGCCCATCCCCAGACCTCGCATGGTGGTGGGCCGTCTCTCTGTGTCTGAGCTGGACTGTCTCGAATCGGATCGCATAAACACCAGGACTTTCAGTTCATTAAAAAACATGCGGATCCGATACTTGAACATGTTGGGCTACATAAAGAATCCGCCAGACTGAAATAAATGAATGAAGTGTTTTTGTCTCCTCTCCCTCTATTATTGTTATTATTATGATGATTATTTTTGTTGTTATCGTTATTATTCATTCACCCGATATGGTCATTCTTATTGTAGATTTTCATGAATACCACAGCCAGCCTATTAATTGGAAATCCAGAGAAATAAAAAAGGCTCTCGCCCCACTGATGGCATGTGTGTCTAAGCCAATGCGGATGAACGATTTTCTCTTTCAGCTGGCCGACACGCTCTTTCAATATTCATCGCTCAAACACCTCAGCAAACGCTGTCTATGGATGCATCTTCCACCGCACCCCAGAAACAAAACAAAAAAAAACCCCACTACAACTTGCACAGGCTTTGATTTCCACGGTCCATTTTCCTTCAAAGACAGCTTCTTTTTTTCAGATGCACTGGGCTTGCAGCAACAACAAAAAAATAGCCTACATGTTTTTGCTACCCAAAGCAGAAGACTGCGAGAGAGTGGACGAGTGGAAGAGAGAGTAACACAGAGCCAGGAAATAGAAGATGGGATGTAAAATACAACGACATGCCATCCATACAGTCACATCTGGGACTCTTGTCAAGAATCATAATCCAAAAAGGAAATGAAAAATGAAATGGAAGTTTGATTTTCTTGATTATAATAGGCTATGTTTTTGTTTTCTTTCACTGTCCCTCACTGTAGCATCCCAAGCGTCAGATCATGGTCCATTTTTTTCTCTCCCCCCTCTTTCTCTGTCTCTTTCTCTCTATTTCATCTCCTTTTTGTAAAGCTTCTGGTTGATCCACGAACAATCCGAGCCATTCACCCCGACAATCCACGTCGAGATCAAAAACACAATCCTTGTCATTTTTCAGGCGCCTATAGCTGGAAACACGGCAACACACAAAACACCCGAAAGCCCCATGTTTCCCATCTTCGCCTCGATGTCCATCAGCATTTCATTGCAAGCGCCCCCCCCCCCACCAAAGAAAAGAAAAATACGGTCAAAAAGAGAGAGGCACAATTATAAAGGCACCCTGGGAACGTTCTAATTCGAGAGAAAGACGGGAACGACGCATGGAGATGTCTTCGCATCCGAGAGCAATTACACAGCAGTAATGGCATTGATTATTGGATCAGATAGATGGTGGTGATGATACTGCTGGCGCTGATTTTCCTCCTCGAAATGGTCGGCTTGGAGATTGAACCAACGCAGCAGCTACTTCCGGAATAGGGAGAAGAGAAGGAGAAAAAAAAACTATCATCCTGTAAACAAGTCGGGATTTTTAAAAAATCTGGTCATCCATCCGCCTCCGACGGGTGATGTGCGTGTCCCTGTGCTCCCAGTTGTCCCAGTGCAGCTGGGCAGGGTTCCGGAGCTCTGGCTGCTTGTTGTTGACAGCCGCCGCTGTCCAGGGTGCTGATCTCCCTCTGCTGACGTGTCCGCTGCGGCCACATGAACCGGGAGCCCGCGAAGTATGAACCGGACCTGGACCTCTGTGTGTGTCAGTGGTGGAAGAAGTATTCAGATCCTTTACTTTACTTTACTAAGTAAAAGTACTAATACTACACTGTAAAAAAAAATACTTACTTACTTACTTTACTTTACTTTACTAAGTAAAAGTACTAATACTACACTGTAAAAAAAAAATACTCCGTTACAAGTAAAAGTCATACATTGAAAATGTTACTTAAGTAAAAATATGCAAGTATCATCAGGAAAATGTACTTAAAGTATTAAAAGTAAGTAAAGTACTCGATGCAGAAAAATCCTCCCATTTTAGAAAGTGTAAAGGATCCAAACAGTTGTGTGTTTAATGGTCTAATCATTTCAGCTGGACTTGTAGGCCGTTATATTGTTGGCTAGTTTCCTTTATAATAAAACATCAGATTTTATAAACTACATGTGTTTTGTGTGCTTAATTTGTAAAGTAATTAGTAACTCAGTAAGTAAGTCAGATGAACGTAGAGGAGTACAATTTCTGTAGCGGAGTAGAAGTAGAAGGTGGCACGAAAACAAAAGACTCAAGTAAAGTACAAGTACCTCAAATGTGAACTTACAGATTTTTTTTCGATTACTTAAGCACTATTTTGAGCAGGGACAGGTTTTTCAAAACACTACACACAATTAGCACAACCACACACCCAATCAGCAGAACACCTCAGACCCTTTGCAAAATGGAACACTCTTGCACTAATTTATAAAAAACATATTTTGTTATCATATGAAACACACACATTTCATTTGACTTAATTCTTTTTGAACCAGTTACACACTGCTGTTGCTAACCTAAAACACTTTTAGCAATTCTACTTCTCAGTGATTAGAGTACTGTATATGAACTACACAGAGAAAGTGCAAATATATAATATGTTCACCAAACACTACACAAGACCAATGCTGCAGAATGAGGAAAATATAATTCATTTCTCTTCATATAGCCAAATCAGTCAACATATCAACATGGAGAATCCCAACAACAACATGTCCCCGTTTTCATACAGCTACTAGTGTGCATAACACTGTTAGCTCAGCAAACAACAGACAGACATAAAATACTGTATCCAGTACAGGTTACAATTACAGTAAAAAAATAAAAAATAAAAAAAAGATCTAAAAACAACTGAAAATACTGTACAGAAAATTCTAGACTTACCTGCTGCATTTTTATAGTTCTTAAACCTGATTGGTGTGTGCACCAGTGTGTATTTCTTTGTCAAATGCATACAAGTGTGTTTAGTGTTTTGCAAATCACTGTGTGTAATGTTTTGCAAAAAGTGTGAAGCTGACAATGTGCTTACAGTTGTGCAAATCTAGGCCGGTGTTTTGCTCCTTGAGTGTAAGGTTTTGCTAATTGTGGGAAAGTTTTAGTGTGTAAGCAATTGAAAAAAACTGTAAGTACAGTGCTTGAGTTAATGTACTTATTGTGTGTGTGTGTGTGTGTGTGTGTGTGTGTGTGTGTGTGTGTGTGTGTGTGGTAGAAGAAGTACACAGATCGTTTACTTAGGTAAAAGTAGAAATACTAGAGTATAAAAAATATAGCCTAAGTTTATTAAAGTATCTGAAGTAAAAGTACTCATTAGGAAGAAAAATGGTTCCTGAGTGTTAAATCATTATGCTACTTTCTACTTCTACTCCACAACATCATAGAGGCAAATATTGTACTTTTTACTCCTGCATTTATCTGACAGCTTTAGTTGCTTTTGTAGATTCAGATTAGTACTAAATATATATCACCTTATAAATGATGATGTATTATTACAGATGTATCTACCTAGCAGTTTATAAAGTCAACAAAATGATCTCCACATTTACCAACTGCAACATTAAAATGATGAACACATTAATACAGCAAGAATTATAATTTTATAATAGATTATTCTGAAATAGACCGTTGTGCATAGAGTACTTTTACTTTTGGTACTCTCAGTATATTTTGATTTTAGTACTTACTTTTACTTCTATTAGTTTGAATGCAGGACTTTTACTTGTAACAGAGTATTTTTAGACTGTAGTATTGTTACCAGTACCACCACTTCTGGTGTTGTATCAGCAGAGACCCTGAGGTCTACAACCAGTCTTGTATAAAGTACTTGAAAGCAATACTTGAGTAAAAGTACAAGTATCTTACCAGAAAATGACTTTGGTAGTAGTTAAAGTCACCTTTTAGAATATTACTTGAGTCTTAAAGTATCTGATATGTACTGTACTTAAGTATCAAAAGTATTTTTCATATATTTACTGTACTTAATTATTTGAAGTAAAAGTAAAAACGTTGATTATGAACTTGATTGTGGCTTCCTTATAATAGTGAAGCATAATATTCAGGGTCTCCACACTTTCAACATTAAATTCAAAGTCGGACATCAACAAAGAGAAAAACAGACACAGAATTTTCATTGTTTTGCAAGGAAGAATCTTTCACTCCAATGTACGAAATCATTTCTTGCAAGTAACGAGTAACGAAGATGCTTAGGGGAAATGTATCGGAGTAAAAGTATACATTTTATTTAGGAAATGTAGTGGAGTAAAAGTAAACGTTTCCAGAAATATAAATAACTAAGTAAAGTCTAGATACAAGAAAATTCTACTTAAAGGTCCAATGTGTAGGAATTTCTCCCATCTAGTGTTGAGATCATATATCGCAATCAACTCTCTCGCGCCACGCAGTTCAAAGTACGTATCACAGCTACGGTAGCCTTCACGCTTTTTTCTGATGACGCCGATCTCTTGCTCTTTTCAATATCCTTTTTCTTTTTCTGGGCGAAGAAGAAGACTCCTGTTCCTGAAATTTGGATTTTGAATACGTGTGGTCCTCCATGTTTCCTTCTTCAAACTTGCCGGGGCCGGGAAGCTACGATACCCATTAGCAGCATTAGCAGCACCTGTGAGTTTATCATGTGACAGCGAAAACGCGAAAGGCGGAGCAGTATGTCCTGTATGTCCCTTACCGGCTAACATATTTCAAGATGGCGCATGAATATGGAGCGTCTACCCCAGGTTATGCGAATGCAAATGTAACATTTCAAGCCAAAAGGAATACTTGGAATTGATGGTGGTGGTAAATATTCATGAAAAAGGACAAGTCTGTGAACGGGCAACACAGATTTTGATAATGAACAACTAAACGCGTTACACACTGGACCTTCAAGTATAGTAACCAAGTATTTGTACTTGGTTACATTACAACCCTGTCTACAAGCCATTACTCAGCCACTATGCTGAGACTGACCCTGTTCCTGTAATACAGACAGCAGCCCAACCCAAATCTACACACACAATCCTTGTACTGAAAGTTGAGCGTGCGCTCGCCGCCGTGTCAGGTTTTTAAAGCTGTAAACGAAGCTGTAAACAGCAGAGGAGCAAACTGTCTGCGAGCAGTTTATCTGGATGGCGAGACAAGGTAATTAGGGAAAGATCAGAGGCACAGGACCAGAGGTCGCTTTAATCTGCAGTTTGCAGAGAAGAAGCTGCCTTGTTGCCTCTCTCTCTCTCTCTCTCTCTCTCTCTCAGTCTGCCTCACTCTGCATTCTCTTCCATAGCAACACTTCCCACATAAACCCCTGTCACATTGATTCTGATTGATTTTTCACACTCTGCGTGTTACATATATGGATTTATTTTAAGCATAACACTTGATTTGAGATGCAATGCCATACCTTGGCTATCATGGCTGCCTTCCCTTATAAATATATATATATATATATATATATATATATATACATTTATACTCAGTGGTGGAACGTAACTAACAACATTTACTCGAGTACTGAAGCCTACTTAAGTACAAATTCAAGGTACTTGTACTTTGAGTATTTCCATTTTATGCTACTTTAAACTCCTATATTCCACTATATCTCAGAGGTAGTAATTGTACTTTTTACTCCACTACATTTGTCTGACAGCTTTAGTTACTTTTTCAGATGACAGTTTTTCATCCCCTTCCTTTCCAGGGAAAACCATATACTGTATCTCCAGATGTGTTGATGTTGAATGTTTGCGATAAACTGAAGGATGAAGTGTTCCTTTGTGTGTTGAGAAAGTTCTCCTCCCTCCTAAGCTAAATAAAGTCTCCTGGATCAGCTGGAAAATGCATCATCACAAAGCTGAAAACAGGGCTGTTTTCTGACACCATGAAGAGTTTTAAAACCAAGAGCAAGCATTTGGTGCAACAGTGGCGAGACACTGATACAGATATTACAGATATGGAGAAATATGATTCATAATAATTATAGCAGTTGGTATGATAAACAGTAGCAAGTATAGTACCAATAAAGATAATAGAAATATGGTCTATATCCTTGACGTTCCACTCCCAGGATTGTTCTGGTGCTGCAGGAATTTCCGCCGGCTGCATGGATTTTTCGTTTCCTTCCGCTTTCTTTGTGTTGGAATTTTGTTGGTGTGTTGGTGGATTTATGAGGACTATGGTTAACTGTTCCTCAGATCTCTGCAGGGTAAATCCAGACAGCTAGCTAGACTATCTGTCCAATCTGAGTTTCTCGCACGACTATTTTGCAGCGGCTCTGTGCGGAGCTTAGCACCGCCCATAACGATTCTGATTGGTTTAAAGAAATACCATTAAACCAGAGAACGTTTTCCTCCCATCCCCGAATGCTATGTGGAGTAGCCAGACCCTCCTTCAGCGTGCTTTGGAGGAGGGTCTGGCAAAGCGAGACTAATAGAACTATGACTAGAAATAATAGTAGTATCAGTGCAGGGCGTAACAGGGCGTTGAGGACCACGGCAGCTGCTGCAAAGACGATTTAGATGCCACCCTAATCCAAGGAAATGTGCGAAATTGACAGATACATGGTTAAACTAGCCAACAGTATATAAAGGAGTTCAAATGAGCACAACCTGAACCATCTACAGCAGTAAAATACAACATACACATGAATGCAGCAGGAATATTAATCCAGAAACATCAGATAGAAGAGGAACACACTGACAGGGAACACTTTACTGCACAATCAGTACTTTTATTTTCCGTACTTTAGGTGCATTTTACTGATAATACTTGCATACTTTTTTTTTTCTAAGGTTTTGAACGCAGGACTTTTCTTTATAGCAGAGTATTTCCATATTAGTTTTAGTATTAGTACTTTTATTCTGCTCACACTGTTCTAATGCAAAGCAGTGACAAAAAAAGTTTCCTTCGCACATGATTCAACCAACATACATTAGAATTAGCACACACTTTGAACTGTTCTGTATGTAATGTGTGACTACATGATGGTACATTGCGTGGGAGGGTTATTTCATGATGATTCTGTGTGTGGGGAAGGGTTGGTGATACATGCTAATGAGGTGATCATTAAAAAAAAAATGTATGTATGTAATGGTGTCTGTATTCACAGGACTGAACAAACATTGCTTTCCCCAGATTTATAAGATGAAAATGTCATGTCTGCACACCAGGAAGTGACGTTCATATTTAATGTAATGTAAACCTGAATTCCTCACCTCATTCTGTCCCGTTCTCTTCCTCCATTTCTTTGAACTCATTTTAAAAGTCTTTTCTTCATTTTTCATCATCAGCTACAGCACTGGTTTGCTTTTTGTGTGACGCTGTCCTATGAGCTCAAATAACCTCCTGTCGTCTTCTTAATGATGTTCTTTAGAATTGAAGACTATTATTTATATAAAAGTGGGCGAAATTACATGCAATACAAATTGTCAATGTTTTGGCTGCTTTGATCAAACTTGCATTCTACCAACTACTACTTGGAGAGGCAGATGCTGGAGATTTTAACCATTAATCTGTTAGTTGAAAGTTTGTCAACCGTGGATTCAAATTATATTCGACTTTAAGAGAACAATTCCATGATTTTCCTAAACTATAAAACCTATGGGTTTCAAAACACAATAATTGAATTCTGTCACAATGCACTGAAAACAGGGATTTTTTATTTTACTTTTTTTTTATTAAATATTATTTTATTAGGATGATGCAATTTAACTTTTCCAGTACAGAGCATGAAACTGATGTGTTGCATGGAGTGTTTGTAGCTATTTCTAATGTTGAACTGAACTGAATTCATGTTTTGAATTTTTTTTGATCAGAAATAGAGGTTCATGTGGCCGGGTTCAGTGGGTAGAGCAGGCGCACATACAGGCTTATGCCTCGACGCAGAGGTCCAGGATTCGAGTCCGACCTGTGACGATTTCCTGCATGTCTTCCCCCCTCCCTCTCTCCCCTTTCTAACCTAGCTGTCCTATCCATTAAAGGCGGAAAAGCCAAAAAAAATCATCTTTAAAAGATATAGAGGTTCAGTGCTGTGGAATTCATTGAATATGTCACTTAAACATTAACATCTCTGCCAGCCTTTAGGTCACAGTTAAAAAAAGTTCTTAATTTCATCTTAAACCTTATGTTGGGATAATTCTGTTGATTGTATTTTTGGTCTGACTCAAAGGATTGCACTTTTGTTTGCCTTGTCATTTTCTTGCTTAAACTGTGTATAATTACCTGATATATCTTTACATCTTGGGTATGTTAACGTGTTTGTTTCTTTGTTTGTTTATTGTTATGCTTGTTTTTATTTTTTTGTAGAGAAATTATCATGTTTTATGTTGTATATTTCCCCCTTTTTTGTAATAGGGGTGGATGCTGAATAAGCCTTTCAGGCTTCTCCTCTCCTGCACTATAATGACTTGTTTTTCAATTCTATTGTATGTATTTCATACGTTTGTGCACATAAACTAAACTAAACTCAGATTGCTGAAACCTCATATTAACTTCAGATGAACTTTTGAATCCATTTTACACGGCACCTTTGAAAGCATGTAAAGAAGGGATATTTTAATGGCCAGTAGTAACAGGAGGAATGATAACAGCAAGCAAAAACATCTCAGCACCTGGCAATTGTTTTAAGACCGACTTGAAAACATGTGAACCTGTTCTTTACCTCATGTGGATGGTAGAGGTATGATCCAGTGCTATGTTAAAGTGAAATACCACTTTAAGACTCGGATGCTCTGATTAACTCTCTGCATCACCTGCACTGCCCTTCCATCTGAGCGCTAACAACATGCATCCCTGCTCTGTTTCATTATTGATAGGCCATATTGAGCTGTTTGTCTCCACTCACTGATGAGAATGATTTACCTTCCTGTTTGTCCTCGCAAAGCTGTGAGAAGAATCCAGATACAAACCCATTAAAGCTGGGGTAGGCAGTTTTCTCTGGAAAAGACAAAATAAAAATGCCAGAATAGTCAAACCCAGCTCTCCTGCTGCAGCTCTCCCCTCTCTGTCCTCAACCCCTCGCTTCATACAGTCACCTGTACAAGTACTAGTCTTTCATTTCAATCATTCAAGTTCATGTTTACGAATGACACAAGTGTTATATCGGCGAAGCATTTCAGAAATGGAGAGAAAATGTTGCTAATAGTTTAGCCTTCTGCTTACGGTAGCCATGAGCTAGCCGCAGCTGTGAGTCTTTGGGTACGGTTAGCAGAAGGCTAAACTATTAGCAACATTTTCTCTCCATTTCTGAAAGACTTTGCTGATATTGAAATGTGTTTTATTGTGTTTCTTGTCTTTTAGAGAAGTCTGTCTGCCTGTTTTGGGGTTCGTCTGCAGTGTCGGCAGTTGTTGCCAATGCTGGAATAGCAACTTTTTCTGCAGGATTTTCCTTCATTGAATCAGGCTTTCACCATGTGAAGGGACATGCGCACGCATCTGCGTTTGTAGAACAGCCAATTGGAAGCCCTCTCTCTCTGAAATGACCTCTGATTGGCCAAAGTCTCCTGTCACGGGCTACATTTTCTAAAGCCTGAAAACAGAGCCAAGAGGAGGTGCACAAGTCTAGTTTTCACTTGAATTGAAAATTATTATGGGTTTTTTTTGCCCAGTGATGCCAAAAAATGTAACTCAGTGGTCTTGCATTGCCAGACCTATCTCCACAGTGCTGTGTCAGCGCTAGAGTAGTCTCGCATTGCCAGACCTTCCTCCACAGCACTGCGGAGGAAGGTCTGGCTAGTCCACACAGTATTCTGGGATGGGAGAAAAACGTTCTATGGTTTATTGGCATTTCTTTAACCCAATCACAATCGTCTTGGGCGGCGCTATGCGCCGGACGGAGCCACGGTGTCTCTGCAAAATAGCCTCGGGAAGGAACTTGTTTTGGTGGAACATGTGTACGTTCAAAAGTAGTTTTAGTCGTGCAACAGAAAACTCAGATTGGACAGATAGTCTAGCTAGCTGTCTGGATTTACCCTGCAGAGATCTGAGGAGCAGTTAACCATAGTCCTCAGAAATCTACCGGAATTTAAAATTCCAACAGAAAGAAAGCAGAAGTTGACGGACATCCGGCGAAATTTTTGACGGCACTCTAGCAATCCCAGAAGTGGAACGTTATAGATATAGACTAGCGCTGGAGTGACTGCACTACTTTTAGCACGATCCAAGTTTGCTTGCCATACTTGCCATTTTCAGGTTATTGCTTGCTAGCTCGGAAGTTGTGACGTATTTGTTCATTTCATCAGTTTTAAAAAAAAACACATTGTTAGACCTAAAGCTGAATTTTAGACATTTCTAACCAAATTAGAATTTAAATTTTAGCTTTGTGATTAGAGGAATTATTTTGATACCACTACAGAAATTAACAGGATATGGAAACAGTTTATTTTATTGAAAGACTCTCCTCCACCTCCCTATGGTCCCACCAATACATCCCAGTTGTTGCACTTTATTGCATTAATTATGATGTATTCATGGTTCATTCAGTTTATTTTTTATCTTTGCTTTGCCCATTTGTCTACCTGAGTTGCTTTAGGTGTTGTTTTTACTTTTCTATGTTCATTTTAAAAGAGCAAAACAAAATATTCAAATATAGCTGTGAGATATGTAATGTAAACTACCTAAGTAGCTTTTGAGTGCAGTACTGAGTATTTTTTACACTGGTAAGATCTGAATACTTCCCCCGCCACTGGAAATAGGACTATTATTATAAGAATTATTGGTCCCTACTGATCTGAAGGCTGCCTTATCTTGCCCCATGCTGAAAAGCTATACATAATTAGTTCTGCCTATAGAACAAGCCCTTGTAAAACCCATTCACCGTGGCGCTGTGATATAAAGGACCAAATGCTTTAAGATCCTGCCTTCATGCGCTTGCAGAGCCCATGCTATATCTGTAAGAGGACAGATGGCCATCCCTGTTGGTGCAATTCTCCACAGCTTTTCAGAACTAATACACATGGCATATGGACATGCATCACAGGGTGGGGACTGGCATCGGGCCCTCAGGAGAGCACGCTGACAGGATAGGGGGATGCGATATGTGGTGCAGTTTTCCAAAAAATGCTGGTCCCAAGCCTCCGGCAACACTCAAGACCCAAAGCCCTTAGCAGGCACATTTCACTTACATAAATGTTCCTGCGTCTCAGGAAAGTGAACCTGCAGGTGCTCCCTGGCAGGGTGCATCAACGCCAGAGATTAGGTCACGCCTTTTCATGAAGGGGGGGCAGCCGGGATGGTGACAGTCTGCCATGGGCCATTATGACGGAGGGCAGAGGAGCAGTTTATCGTCATTTAGGACAACCTTGGTTGAAAGGTATCCGGGTAATTTTCTTGTGTGTCGTCTCTATTCCCCTATCAGAGTGTACTTGAGCCGCCCCCACATTACTGGACCCATCCCAGATGAAGGGATTAATGGCCTCTTGATGGAGTATCACAATCAACACCTACTGCTTGTGTACATTTATTTTACAGCTTCCACGTTGATGATGCCATCCACCTTCAACGTGGATGCAATCAAGATATGCAAGATAATAGTCACCAATGTGTATAGATTCTTTGCTTGTCTTGAGGTATTTACCCATGTCAGAGCAGGGCTAAAATAACAGCAAACCCTGAAGAAATGGCAGCTGCAGAGACTCTGTACTGCCATCATGTGGTGAAACATATCACTTCTTTGTTGTCATCACAGCTCAAATCTGTCCTCCTCTCTGACATCACAGACACTTTGTAGCCAACAGGGGTGGAAGAAGTATTAAGATATTTTATGTAAAAATACTTTGTTACAGTAAAAGTCCTGCATTTCAAATTGTAATCGAGTAAAAGTTCAAAAGTATTAGCATTAAATTAAGTACTGCAAGTAAAAGTACTCATTATGCAGAAGGGCTCATTTCAGATTTTGATATTACTTAATTATATTTATTGATGCATTGTTTTCATCACTTCAATGTAACAGCTGGTAAAGGCTTACTTAGTTACTACTACATATTACTGGGTAGCCTAACCCATACTAATACAGTAGATCATTTGTTATTTTCTTTTAATAATCTAAATCTGCAAAGTATCTAAAGTTGTCAGACAAATCTAGTGGTGAAGTAAAGAAAATTATTTCAATAGTTGCATCTAAAATCTAGTGGAGTTAAAGTATAAAGCAGCATTCAATTCAATTCAATTCAATTTTATTTATAGTATCAAATCATAACAAGAGATATCTCGAGACACTTTACAGATAGAGTAGGTCTAGACCAAACTCTGTACTTTACGAAGCCCCAACTATTACAGTGGTTGCCTCAAGAGCAAGCATTAGCAGTAGCTATTGCGACAGTGGCAAGGAAAAACTCCCTTTTTTTGTTAGGAAGAAACCTCGGACAGACCCAGACTCTTGGTAGGCGGTGTCTGACGGCACCAGTTGGGGGAGTGGTGAATGGTGGCAATAATAGTCATAATAAAGATAGTGAAGCAGTGATCACAATGGTAGTCATAGTAGTTCATGTCATAGTAGGGCACAGCAGGGCGTTACGGGGTGTAGTGTGGCACAGCAGCCTGGGTGGACGCGGTTGGACGCGGCAGGACGCAGTCGGACACTGCGGGGAAACGCAGAGCGTAGCAGGGTGTAGTAAGTCCATAGCGTCAGCTGCACCCAGGACCCCGGTGTAGGTGCCACCCAATTCCAAGGCGATGTTCTGGGTGAAGAAGAAGCAAAGGGACTCCGGGGAGAAAACTCCCCAGAGCTAGGTTAGTAACAGGCATTTCTGGGACTAAGATGCACACAAAAGGAGACAAGTGAAAAGAGAGAAGAGGGAGCGGCTCATTGTGTCCTTGGAAGGAGCTTCCCACAGCAGTCTAGAGTTATAATAGCATAACTAAGAGAGGCAGGCTAAAGAGAGGGGCCCTGGACCGGGCTCGTACTCTCCCCTGCCGGAACGGGCTTGTACTTCCTGCCTCCCTCTACTCTACTCTACTATGCTGCAACTCCTCACTCCCTAACTATAAGCTTTATCAAAGATGATGGTTTTCAGTTTATTCTTAAATGTGGCGACGGTGTCAGCCCCCCGAACCCAAGTTGGGAGCTGGTTCCACAGGAGAGGAGCCTGGTAGCTGAAGGCTCTGGCTCCCATTCTACTTTTAGAGACTCTAGGAACCACAAGTAGCTCTGAGTTCTGGGAGCGCAGTGCTCTAGTGGGACAATAAGGTACTAAAAGCTCTTCTATGTATGATGGTGCTTGACCATTTAGTGCTTTGTAGGTCAGGAGAAGGATTTTAAATTCAATCCTGGATTTTACAGGAAGCCAATGCAGAGAAGCTAATACAGGAGAAATGTGATCTCTTTTGTTAGTTCTTGTCAGAACACGTGCTGCAGCATTCTGGATCAGCTGGAGGGTCTTGAGGGACTTATTTGAGCAGCCTGATAGTAAAGAATTACAGTAGTCCAGCCGGGAAGTTACGAATGCATGGACTAGTTTTTCAGCATCGTTTTGAGACAGGATGTTCCTGATTTTGGCAATGTTACGAAGATGGAAAAAGGCTGTTCTTGAGGTTTGTTTTAAGTGGGCGTTAAAGGATAGATCCTGATCAAAAATGACTAGATTTCTGACAGTAGTGCTGGAGGCCAGGGCAATACCATCTAGGGTAGCTATATATTTAGATAATGAAGTTCGGTGGTGCTTGGGTCCCAGCACAATAACTTCCGTTTTGTTTGAGTTCAACATCAGAAAATTGTGGGTCATCCAGGATTTTATATCTTTAATGCACGCTTGAAGTTTAGCTAACTGACCGCTTTCGTCTGGCTTGATTGACAGATATAATTGGGTGTCGTCTGCGTAACAGTGAAAGTTAATTGAGTGTTTCCTAATAATATTGCCTAGAGGAAGCATATATAAAGAGAATAGAATTGGTCCAAGCACTGAGCCTTGAGGAACGCCATGGCTAACTTTAGCGTATTTGGATGGTTTATCGTTAATATTAACAAATTGGGATCGCTCAGAAAAATAGGACTTAAACCAGCTTAGTGCGATTCCTTTAATGCCAACTAAATGTTCCAGTCTCTGTAAGAGGATGGTATGGTCAATAGTGTCGAATGCAGCACTAAGATCTAATAAGACAAGTACGGAGACAAGTCCTTTGTCAGCAGCAGTTAGAAGGTCGTTAGTGATTTTCACCAGTGCCGTCTCTGTGCTATGATGCATTCTAAATCCTGACTGAAAGTCTTCAAATAGACTATTTCTATGCAGAAAGTCACACAATTGATTAGCGACTACCTTCTCAAGGATTTTGGAGAGAAACGGGAGGTTAGATATAGGTCTATAGTTGGCTAAGACCTCAGGGTCGAGGGTGGGTTTTTTCAGAATAGGTTTTATCACAGCTACTTTAAAAGACTGCGGTACGTGACCCGTTAATAAGGACATATTGATCGTATCTAGTAATGTGGTGTTGACCACGGGTAGTGCTTCTTTAAGTGCATTAAAAGCATTAAATGGAAATACTCAAGTAAAGTACAAGTACATCAAAAGTTCAAGAAACACATACTAATACCAAAACACGACAACACTATCACACCGTTCAGGGTGACACAAAGAAATATGTACTTGAAAAAATGACTCAAGTGAAACGGTTTCCAATTTCAGGTTTTATTATTTCGAAAATTAAGTCTCAAAAATCCAAAGATACATTTGAATAACAAGTGCACACAAATTCAAAGTGAGGTTTAATATATGGCATACCAATGCTTAAGATCTGTCAAAATTTTGTTTACACCAGCAATGACTCCAAATCAGCAGCAGGAAATCCATATCAGCCAAGTTGACAGGTTCAAGTAAGACATAATTACAGTTTGTGTTAGTCCTTAAAGTTCAGAGCAATTCAAAAAAGAGAAAACACATCTTAAAAAGAGAAAATTCATGAGCAGTGATTTATCAACAAGAAATGTCAAACATCGAGCTAGGCATCGGAATTATATCATCAAAACTACAAACACAAAACTTTAGCCTAATGTGCATCCTTAAACTAAACTTAAATAGATCCTGAAAATATTTAACATTTTTTTTAGTTTTTTTACAAAGCAATTAACACTGATGAACGAAAAAGAGCTGATGGCAACGGAGAACAAAAATTATTTTAAAATATATATAAAAAAAAAAAAAAAAAAAATTGCAACCAAGAGCGCATTTTCACAATTAATACTATTAAAAACAAAATTGGGTTTGCAATAATCAGCTTTGTCCAAATTTACCTAATTATTTCAAATCAAATAGCACTTTTCATTTATTTATTTTTTTTACTTTTGTGATTTCTTCCAGTTACGCAGGAAGTAATGATACGTACCTGAATCCACTTCTCTACAACCAGAATCTATACTAAGCAACGTCACTGTGCGGCACAAAGGAACATATTAAATACAGGAAGGAGTCGATTATTTCGGCCTTGAAAGACCTCAACTATGCAGGCAAACTTCCTAACTAGAGGGGCAACTACATGGCAAACCCATCGAGAATGATTTATAAAAAGATTATGTACAACATCAAGGATGCAGTCCACTGGCATCCTAATATATCAGACTGTTAAAAGTTAGCTGGCTCAGTTACAGTTCATAAATACTTTGAACCCGAATGACTAGCAACTACATAACCTAACATCTATTCTCGCTTCCTAATCCTGTTAAATCCCGGCATTTGTGGCATTGGAAAAAGAACATTTATATACAGTTTTAAAACTACTTTACAACACATGTCCAGTATGTGCCCCCCCCCCCCCCCCCCCCGGGCTGAACAAACTCATCCCACTGGACATGTCTGGGTATACAGTTCTACACATCACTGATAGCACTGACCGGAGGAATATATTTGTTGTTATGTGGTGCCACTAAATTAAAGGAAAAAAAACTCAAGGTGCATACACATTATTTTGTTGGACAGGGCACAGTCATTTGGTTGGTGTGTGGAAAGAAATCAACAAAGAGGCGGTTTGTCTGTGCAGGACACATGCAGAGATGTCTCATCCCTTAACTAGCAAGAAATCTGGTACTCAAATCAAGGCTGGGTCACGATACCAACAAGTCACACTTCTTGGTATTACAAGTTATCCTTTCATACATAAGTATCCAGGTCGTCCAGCTGGAGCTCTGGCAATATTTCTGGACAGGTTGTTGTTGTTCAGTCTCAGGTGAAGGTGTGTGTGTGTGTGTGTGTTTTTGTTACTCAGTGTTTGTCAGGTGCTGCGTGCGCTCGTCCATTCTGTGTTGTCGTGGTTGGTGCGGTGTTGTGTTGTATGTCGGGAGTGTCTGCCTCTAGATGTGCATGATTCTATGTGTACCAGTGTGTCTGAAAACGGCCTCTACGGCGATGCACTGCGTTCGCGGGACAGACTATAGGAAGGCACTTGGGTTTGCCCGTGGATCCTTCTGGTTCCTGTAGCGCACGGCGAGCCACACTCCCAGGATCTGTTCGAGACATCAAAGACGAGAAGATAAAGACACGGTCACACCGACAAAATTCATCAGCACGTCATCACAAGCTCTGTGGTGCTAGGAGGTTGGTGACGTTGTGAGCTAACTGCTAACACGCTACCCAGCCAGGAACACGCTAGTGGTAATCAGTCACAAGAGCTTCTTCCCGTTTCCTCTGCACTGAGCTGTTTATTACCCCCTGGCATTATGCTCTCAGCATTGTACATCATTTCATTTAGAGTCAGTATCAGGACAACTACTTCACACACTTTAGTTCACTTTCTCATAACTGTCTGCAAACTATTCCTCTGAACAGAGTGGATGGTTCATATGCTAGCTTCCTCCATTTTCTGATCCCAGGCTCTCCATTCCTTCATAGGTCAGCAACATCAATGGTGCATTTACTGTATGAGTGTCAAGGTTCACCAAAGTTGAACTTGATCCGAAATTTTTGCATGGATTTATTTCACCCCTGCGAGCAAGTCCACTTGATTGAGGCGATTCTATTGAAATTAAATTCATTTCAACACAAATGTTGCCATTTTTAAATGCTGGTGTAACCGGTCCTTTAGTGGGAACAAGAAACCAAACTGCCAACCTTGTAATAACTGGATGACTTGCTAAACAAAAATCTCTAATAAAAACCCAATTTGAACTCGATGGAATTTTTCGTCCCCAAGAAGTGGATGTGGGCACGTGTGTACATCCATTTGGCTAACTAAAGCAATCGGTCCAATTAGCGTTAATCTCAATTCAGTGTCTTTCTCCGTCCTTCAAAAGACTTATCAGACTGATTAAATGAGTGGATGGGCAGGAGATGTAGGTTTGCAGTCTGGACACTCACCTCTGTGAAGCTGAAGAAGAGCCCGACGCCCCCGAGGATCTTCAGAGCCACTGTTGCGTGAGTCAGCATCAACTCCCCGCAGGTGTGACAGCTTTCACTTTTGCATGACTGGAGTGAAAGACACAGAATAGAAGAAACGGCCCTTTAGTCAGGTTTGTCTGTTAAGCCAGTATTAGCTACCAAAATCTATTCTGAGAATACTCCTAACTTATCCTGGGTTAAAGGAAATGCGTATGTGACTTTTATTCAGTGGGGCATATTGTGCAACAGGAAACATATATACCTGTGAGAACATATATTCATGTGAGACTGCAATATTTCTCTATGATGCAGGTAAACATTTTATTTAAACACCATATTAATGTGAATGAAACAAACAAAATATAGTTTAAATATGTAGCCACTCAAGACTGCGATTGTGCTGTTCAAGCAGGTTTTCTTTTATGAAATACAGTGTTTTTATTTTTATGTTGATGAAAAATGTGATATCTTAAGACTCACAGCAGTACAGTGAGCCACATCCTGATCAAACTGGGCCTGACTTTCGGGGAGGTTGAGCAGCCCACAGCAGTCCAGCTGGCTCTCCAGGTCCATCTTGGTCTTGTTGTTCAACATTCCCCAAGCAGAGTTCAGAAGGGCCTCCTGGAAAAGCAAATAAGAATGAGAATGAAGAATGAAGTGAATCGCTTGTAAAAGCCACAAAACGTATTTATGGAGACATAAATATGTTTTGCTAAGTGTTAAAATAAACGTGAATGCAACGTGAGAGACATAATAAAACTGTTAAAAATAGAGTTTGGGTACCTGCTGCCCGCCGTTCATTGCCAAGCAGGAACAGGAAACTCCAAATTGGAACAGGAAAACGATGAAGAGAATGACCATGTACTGGGAAGCAAGCAGTTAAAGAAACAGCAGCTCAAAAACATGGAAAAGATGGCACAACAATATACAAAACCACATTTCTTTCAATATTCAAATCACACCGCCGTGCAAATGACCCGCCAATCATTGGCGGGTCAATGCCGACGAGGGGCAAGGATACAAAGAAAAGCATGACTTGGTGATGGTGTATTGCTCCGACGAGTCCAACGATAGCAATGAGCAGCAGGAAGAAGCCCACTGCGATGACCCCTCCGATGATGTGGATGCTCGACACCAAGCCAAAGCCCTTCCCCCATGCTGCTACTCCAATCAGCAGCAGCCCAACCAGCTGAAGGGAACAGAGGGAAGGAAGTTATCCAGCAAGCTGAGGCAGCGTGCATTTGATGGGACTGAGCCCATCACATGGTCACCGTGTTTTGATTACCACAAACGCCAGTTATCCTATTCGGGGTTTTCCCCGCTATTGGAAGGTTTGAGGCACAGCACCCGAGAAGTTTTCGGAAGCACCAAAGCCGAATGAATGCAACGGAAAGACTTTTCTCAGATCTAATGATTGTAGCCGGACTTCAGCTTTAAGTTTTGTCTTGAAGTTTTTTGATTGTTATTTATTCATTATCTGCTCTAGCTTTTCCAACGTCTAGACACAGATAGGGAAATAATTATGGTCCAATGTCATGTGAAAAAGAGACCCAAAACTACCACAAAGAAAACAAAAATGACCTAAACTACAAAGAGGCAAAATCCCCAAAAGAGACTCAAAATGTATAGGGAAATTGCATTTTTTTTAGTCTCTTTTAGTCTTTTTAAACTCTGTCCGGTCTTTGGGAGCTCTATGATGATTTAAGGCGAGACACGGCAGGCAAAAACATCGTTTTTTTTTCACTGGTCAATTTTGAGATTTTGGGCTATTTGTCTTCAATAACATGTCTTCTTTCAGACTTGTGGTGAAATAAAGTCCGAAATACACATTTAGGTCTTTATTTTACTACACTTTGTCTGTTTGTGGCGGTAGATTTCACCTAAACTCAACAAAAGTTGGCGTTCTAAATCATCGCGCTGCTCCGCGACCGCTGTCTGCACCCTGTCATCACATATACCGTTGGAAAGCTCTCTTTCTCCTGTACAATGCTGTCGGATCCAAATATGGTCATTTCCTTTTTATCAGCAACCAATCTTGAAAGTAAAAGGGGGGATTTAACTCAAAATGAGCAATCTCATTGGCTGATGCCAATTTCTGACAACGTGATTCGTTCAGAATTGTCACGTGACGTGCTCTGACATTTCCGCGGAAGCTCGAAATGTTGAAAGAAGTGCGTCGAAAACGGCCGAAAATCACCTCAGAGAAGACGAAAACAGTTGTTATTAGCAAGAAGACACAGGGGGTCACAAACTAAGACAGCAGATGATGAAATGCCTTCACATAGTACGTCGATGTTTAAACTGTCGTTCAGAAAACAGGAGTGTTCAGACAGCGGAGGTAATCAGTCTCTCTCTCTCTCTCTCTCTCTCAGCAGTTTACAGAAAGTTATAGCCTACATGTCATATATTAAATATTTGTCACATATGTACTGATACTGTACTGATCGCGATACAACACACTATATTACAAAACAATTACATTACACAACAGTTAGTTTTGTATAATATAATTACTATATAATAGGCTACTAAACAAATCTGTAATTTTGGGCTCCTAAGTGGTTGTGAGTCCCTCAGGCTGTGGCAGGCAGATCCATATGTAGCTGTCAGTGGAGCTGCTGTCACCTCTCCTAGGAGAACTTTCAGCTTCTCTTCTGGTGTTAACTTTTTTTTGGCTATTTTTCCAAGGTGTAATTCTCTTAGTGAAGATAGTTTTTCCCAGTGGAGGAGGAAGTGTATCTCTGTCTGACCCAGCTGGTGGTCACTGAGACTGTATTTAGTCAGGATCCGTCTCTTCTTCGTATCTCTGACAGTGTGAAGATAATCTGTCAAATAACAATTTAGTCTACTTTGTTTGCTTTCTCCAATGTTCTAAATATTGGTCTTTTGAATGAGTCATAATTAGTTTTGTTCTGTGTTATGAACCAGTGCTGATGGGAGCCTGGTTAGTTATCTTCACCATCAGCTGACTGAGGGGACTGGTTCTGGTTAGTTATCTTCACCATCAGCTGACTGAGAGGACTGGTTCTGGTTAGTTATCTTCACCATCAGCTGACTGAGAGGACTGTTTGTGGGAAAAGTAAGCTGGAGCAGCAGCAAGTATGGCCATGAAGGTGCCTCTGCCATGCTTTCTGTTATGGAGAAGTTGTGGCTTCAGAGCACATGTGACGGTCAATTCAATGAGAGAAACTGATATGCTCAGGATCTCAAAAGCTGAGACCGTCACAGCTGCCAGTGTAAAACATAGGCGCAAGAGTCTAAGCACAGCTAAAATACATATGGTGCTGGAATGGACAGTTGGACTTTAAAAAAGCTGTTACATCCATTGTTGGTCTTGTTCTGTGTCCATACACCTGTCCAGCATGGGTTTTGTACTGCAGTTGTAGGCCTTATATGCCTGCCATTTTATTAAATAATCAATTTTCATGAGCTTGAAATATTCTATATTATTATCACTAAGGGCCTGAGCATTTATTCTGTTATTGAGCAATTTTTCCAATAGAAATGTATTGAATTCCACTATTTAAATCTTTAAATGCCGTTTTCTCAAAATTAGTTTTTTGTCATTCTCCAGTATAAACATCTCAGCCTATGTAGCACCTATGTACACCAAACTTTCCAGTTATACACTTGGTAGTATTCTGAAGATATTTACAGAGGGATTTGTTAATAAATCATTCCTGCCCTGATTTATGTGAAATTTTAAGCTAAAAAACATGGCGAAAATCGATTTTTTTAGGGCTATGGACAGTATATTTTGATTTCCTAGGTAATGAAAGCAGATATCCTGAAATCCCTCTGTAATTTTGTTTTCATCTTGTGTGTAAACAAAATGAAAAAAGAATTTTGCACCTGGCTTTATCATATGTTCAGATCTATCTACCGAAAATATATGCAAAATCACGCATATTTAATGAGAAAATGCCTAATTTGCATAACTAAACAAACATTTCAAAAACTTGTAATACATTTTTTTATATACTTGTGTAAATAATCAACTGAGGAAGTTTCATGGAGATATCTATTATTTAAAAATGTTAGCCTATTCACCTGCCTTAAGTACTTGCCAAACATATGATGCAGGTAAAAAGTAAGGAATCGAAACAAAGATATTTTTTCTGGAATATTAATAGCTTTAAATAATGAGCTTGTCCCTCTATTGCTGCGTTGTTGTTGTTGCTGCCGTTGTTGTTGTTTATGTTCCATTTTCTGTATCCTCTACGTCTTCAATGTTGTTGGATGTTTGGTGTGGTTTTTACTGTTATTGTTATTTACGGTTGTCTGTGCTTATTGTTCAATGTGGCTCCCTTGAGTGCAAAACAAATTCCCCTCCGACCAATAAAGGTTTTCATTCATTCATACCATATGGAGGGAGCTGACAAAACTTTCCAGAATTCATATTGTATTGTCATGCCTGACCCATGAGGTTCGTCTTTTCGTGAAGGGATTATTTTTCCTTCTTTCCTTCTTCATATGTCTTCTTTCACTGCCCTGATTCTGCACAGCAACTACAGCATCACACTTGTGACAGTTTCAGTGACTCAGCGGTCAACATGATTGGTGGCATGTGTACTTCGTGTTCCAAATTTCTCTGACTAAGTGGGTCATGCGTGCCTCAAGTGTTTCTTTCAGCGGTGAGGCGACTGTGTGGCTCCCAGTGTGTCACAACAGAAGGCAAACAATGCAATGTCATATTTACCCCAATGTCTTTCACAAAGTGCATACCTGTGAGACTTAAAAAGAATCAAGACCGCAGGTAAGAGTGAGTTAAATGAACACAATCAAGACCGTTTGGACTCAATACTTGATGAAAAACATGATTATGTTAGCTATGTCTAACTAGGGTTGGGTACCGAACTCCGTACTGTTTTGGGTACCAACCGAATTATGTCGGTACTACCGTGGACCGATTCACGCTAAATCAAACGGTACCAATCTGCTATCCTAACCGTAACCACTCGAGGTCAATGCCTAACCCCAACCAATCGGGCTGCTTCGGAGGGTGGGACTTGCCTAGAAGTTACGTGGGATCTAGGGGTGGAACGGGACATGTATTCGTATTGAACCGAAACGCTACGGGCGTCACGGTTCGGTGCATGAATTTACACGGAGAATACACGGTATAAAAATAAATAAAACTTGCAAGCGTGCAAATTAACGAATGTAATGCGGAACTACTGTTACATACACGGTTTCTTTAGGGACACCTAATCTGTAGCCCCGCGTGTCTGATTGAGAAACACACAAACACTGCAGGAAGTTAAACAGTAACACGTTGGGTATATGCGCTCTGCACCAGACATGCTTCACCACCACGCGGACACAAAATTAGACTAAAACAAGCTTTAAAATGCGTGGAAATGACTTACGGTGAATGCAAGTGCTGTGTGTAATCCTCTCCGGTTGATGTGTGAAGACTTCACGGCGCCGCTCGTGTTTCTCCGGTCCGGTAAATGAAGGATGTGGCAAAGGTATGCCTGCCGCACTTAACAGCAAGAATACTTTCTTTTATCTTTGTGGGGGAAGGTCTCGCCTAAGTAGAATTTAGTAGTTTGTTATTATTCTATGTAATTTGCACTTTCATAAATAAGCGATGCTGTATTTTCAGATTTATAGCTGATTGTCTTACTTTATTTACAAGTTCCAGATGGAGTCTGGAGATGATGTGGGGTACTTACTGTTTACATCTTACTTTACACACTTTCAGGCTGTTGCAGCTAGCTCAGGGGAGAGACTCTATGACACTAGGTGGTACAGCCTGAGACATGCACAATAAAAAAGAATTGCCTTCTGCATTTTTGTTTTGCTTTTCCCTCCATTGTACCGGACTCGTACCGAACCGTGATGTCTGAACCGAAGAAATTAACCGAACCGTGACTTCTGTGTACCGTTCCACCCCTAGTGGGATCCATAATAACGTGTCGCGGTGCCGTTGATGTTACACTTCCTCTGAGACAGGCAGGTACAACAGTGGTTTGAATGCCCTGGTGACTGACTGATAGGCTGAGGTTGTAAGGCAAGACAACTCTATTTCTACAGCACATTTCAGCAACAAGGCAATTCAAAGTGACATAAAACACAAGAGCAATTAAAAAATGGTCATGAAAATAAAAACAGGCTAAAATAAAATAATATACAAATACAAGAATAAAAGTTACAGTGCAGTGTAAGAAATTAATTATTTGATTCAATCTAAAGACGGGTTTGGGAGGGGAGAGAGAGGGGTCTTATTTTTGTTTATTTAGTTTTGAGTGTAAAATGTTCTAAATAAGTAAAATGTTAAATAGGTTTGGAATTATTTTTACAACTGAAATCCTTTTTTGTTATTACAGAACGAAAGTACCGAAAAAAACGGTACCGTTGAGTACCGGAACCGAATTTCATAAAAATGTGAACGGTACCCACTTATAATAAAATATAATATAATAAAAAGACAAAGAAATGCAGAAAATCATCACTTTGGAGAAGATGGAACTGTTAAACGTTAGTTATTTTGGCGGTGAAAAATGATGTAAACAATTTATGGACAATCAACCCTGCTCCCAGTAGACCGCACATACCAAAACTGACAACTCACTCATGTGCAATATAAATGAATAATAAACTGTGCAGTGTCACTATTTCCTATGTGCAATATTGTGAATTCAACCTTTCAGTCTGTCGACTTATTATATATAGCTTTTTTACGGTTTATTTATTTATTATATCTTTGGGACTTATAAAGTAAAAGGATTATCTCATCTTATCAAAATAGTTGTTCATTTTATATTAATTGGTACATTTGTTTTTGTTTTTTGCACCATACTGATAATCTTATTTTTTATATTTGGTATCGATTTGTACTCTTTCCCTAAGGATAAATAAAGGTATGTCTTATTTTAATGGATCTTTTCAGCTCTACACAATAGAAATAGTCATGACAAAGACATGACAGGTCAGTTAAACATTAATGTACTGTTGCCCACTGGCACACATCAACCAACAATACTGAACACATGGTAGAGGGGCAAACACCACTAACTGTTAACAACAGTATGAACACGTCAGTAATGTTAGGCAACAGCGACATAGTGAGAGACTAGAAGAAACAGCTGTACGATATGACGCAATGCAATAGCCCTGCAATAAACACGACCTAACTTAACAGTGGTCCGTTTTTGATGAGACAACCATTTGTTTTCATGTTGACTCGGGTACATTTTAAGGCTGTGCTAACCTAATTCTACCTAATTCAAATATATGAAGGGGCAAAGTAACAAGATAATCCAAAACACCACAACGCACAGCCATAAAGTCTATTCTCCCCTCATTCAACGCAGTGTTTAGTTTGAGAAAAGGTCTGTTGTACTAGATTTCATTAGCACAAGTACAGGGGCTCCGAGATTTCTGATCTGGGTTGAAGCCTCAGTTCATTGTGAGTTTATGTTAGCAGAGCTGAAGCCAACATGTTGACTATCACAGTTCACATAACAGACACCAACTAACACATGAGCTGATGAAATATTGTTGTGCTCGGGTGACTGCTAAGGAGAGCTGGTGTGGTAGATAAACCATTCAAGCAAGTAAATTTCACATTTTTGGGGTCAGCTGGCCTCCCAGCTAACGGTAGCTTCCATACACATAACGGTGGCGATAGCTTAGCGGCTAACTATAGTTAGCTAAAATTACTACATTGCTGTCTAGCTAACGTTACACTAGACATTTCTAACTTTTTAATATGTAATGAACAGAAATGAGTCCATACCATTGATCGTCTGCAAAATAAAAACAGAGGAATTAGAAACAAAATCAGTCATCTTTCTGCGCCGTAGCTAAATTGCTAGCTAACATTACGATAGTTAATTCAGAAGCTAGTTAGGCTAAGATAACGCAGCTAGCTAAAAGTTAGCATGATGATCCATTTTGTACACTCACCATATAAACCACATTCAGGGAACAAAGTGCATTTTTGGAACAGGTGAATCCGCCACAGACCATATTCGAAAAACCTTTATCGGCTAATGAATAAGACTTAATAATAAAAAAATCAGTGTTATTGGGCTCTCCGGACCGCTAACGTCTGGACACAAATGTTTTTGGCCAACAGAGAGGGCGTATCTGATGACGTCAACGCCGCATGTGACGTCAGGGTGTAAACCATTTGTCATCCTTTCAGGATAAAGCCATATTTGGAACAAAAAAGGGTCACAGAGGCTTTATTTTAGTCCATAATAAAATTAAAATAAATATAAAAATATCAGATTAGAAAAATCGATTCTGTCTAATCTTTTCCACTCTGCCGCGTTCAAATTTGTTTTGCACTGCGCTTTACCATCAACTTGTTAATTTATAATCCTTATACCGTTATACAGGGGCGGGGCTAGAAGGGGGGCACTACTATCAAAATTCTGATACCCTGGAACCAGCACTGGAATAGTTTTTTAATAAAAGTGGCAGACTGAGCCTATACAATATGTGTATTGTATTCGGATATACAAGTGAAACTAATAATGATGGTGATGTTCTACATTGTGTTGTTCTATCCTATCCACTATTTCCTATATTTCTAAGCAGATTTTCTATGCTGTATTCTGATAAAAATGATAAAATGTTAACGAGTTGTAAGACATGAAAATGATCTGGTTGGAATAAATAATGTACGTCTAATATGTTTTTTCCCACAAAAAACCTGGTTAATTTTTTTTTATTTACATCTACTTCTTCTCCATCCATTGAGTGCGTTTACATGCACATTTGTCTTTTTTGGGATATTATGATTACATGGGTATTCATATCCTTGTATACATGATTCTAACAGTATCCAGGTTTTTGATCATCTGCCGTGTCTTGATTTCTCACCATCTGAGCCTCTATGTTCTGAGTGTTCAGGTGTAAACATGCCACAGTATGTCTAATCTTTTACACAGAAAATTACTCAAATTGAAAATTAAATTTGTGTTATTGGGCCTTTGCACTCAAGAAAGTGTATGTCAATAATCATCACTTTATTAGCAAAATTCCATATACAATCCAGTACATTTGCAAAACAGAAACTCAACTTTACCATCTTTGTGTCTGACTGGGAAACACTTCACAAATCTGTGAAAACTAGAGCCATATGTAGACCAGTTTATCTATGATTTTATTTAATATTTATTTTCAGTGTTTCTCTTCACTATTTTCTTTGTGTTGCTACCTTGAGCATACATGCAACCACAGTCTGTATTTGGAATGGGAAACCTATTGTGAGTTCCATTTTTGTGAATAAGCTGTTTTTAAAATCAGAATCAGCTTTAATAGCCAAGTACGTGTGAACACATACAAGGAATGTGACACTGGCTTTCTGTTGCAATCAAAGTGCAAAAACAGAGATACACATTTGGCTAAAAAAAAGGACAGCAAAGATGAACAAGGTAAATATAAACATTTGAATAATATGTACAGATATAAGTTGGTATATAAAAAATGTATGTACACATATTACATACACATGCATATACACATATATGCATACACATACGTACATACACACATAAACTAACAGCTCTATGAGGATTGTAAAACAGTAGTAAGTGGTGATGACAGGACAGTTGTTACACAAGGATTACACAAAAGGCTTGGTAATACATCAGTAGGACGTCTGTGATACAGCAAGACAAAGAAAAAAAGAGAGATGTTTGACATTAGCAGTCAATTATTCACGCATAAATTACATTTTTAACCAACTGCACACAGCCAAAGCTCAGAAAGTCAAGAGTGATTTGTAACATCCTTTTGCTGTGGAGCATGGAGCTGCTCTACTTATATTTAATAAGAGACTGTTTGATTGGCATTTCATTTTCGTATCTAACCTGTTTCTCAGTTAAACAGTTGTGAGATATCACAGATCAGTGTGACGTTTCTCAACCTAAAAATAAAGACACTGGTGTACTTGTAAATTGTTCAAGCAAAGAGTCGATTTTCTCTCTCAGGTTGTTTGATTTGAATAACTTTTGTGGCTTGAAGAGGTATACGTATTCTGTATTTCACACATAACAATTTATTTGAGAGAAGTCATAACAACATAAACAGAGCCTGTCAGGGGGCTCAGCAGATTTATGACAACACAGCCTGATACCCACTGTGTGGCCTAATGATAGATCAAAACACCATTCACAATGAATATTGGGCTTCCATATATTCATTTTCACCCTTTTCACCATGTGCACTGATAACTCTCCTCTTTGTATGGGAAATATGTCTGACAGCAGTGGATAATTTACACAGTGAAAAAAACAGAGTGTGTCTTCTAATAGAGAGACAACATAAGACCAAACACATCAACTGTGATTACAGTTTTATATTTATTATGTTTTTATATGATCGTTTCTTTATTAGCAGCAGTAGAGCGTGTTATGTGAGATATATGGTGCAGCCTCAGACGCCTTTACAATGGTGTGGCCACCACAGCACTCGGAGCTGGCGTGTATAAGAATATGGTTTGAAATAAGGAAGTGAATTCAGTTCAGTTCAAACCTGCAGAGGAAACTGAGCCACACGTTGTCGTGAGCTGACTTTTTGTGGTCTAGAGCGAAAGAGAGAGACACCCTTGAGCAGCCGGCGCCTCATTTTCTGCTGCGTCTGTGTCTTAAAGTCTGTGTTCATCTTGTGGAACAAACGAGCCGGGAGTTCAAATGGGCTGAAGTGAGGCATTTTAGCTTCAGTTTACGAAGAGATCCATGTGTCAGGATGAGCAGCAACAGCAAATCAGTAAACTCCACTGCAATAAAAGCAGAGATCAAGAGGCACGAATCTCTCCAGAGTGCAATCAACAGACTTTCCAAGCAGTTTGAAAGAGTTGCAGATCAACAGCTGCGCTCAGGTCTTAAAGTTTACCTCCACAGCATTCAAGGTAAGCGCATACTTTCTGGCCTGTCTTTAAGGAAGAAAGCAACATATTACCTGTGAGCTAAAGTTGTTATCGACAGGTTATAAGAATTTGGTGCATGGTCTGACTCTCAGGGTGCTCACTTTAATGCATTTTCTTGATATATTGAACAGAAAAAACGTCGTTCTCATTATCAACATTAGTGGTGGGGTGTGAGGGAACATGATAGTGTAGGTGATTGATCTTTTCCTCTGTGCTTCCTGTGTCAGTCGGTGTGTTGTTTTTTTTCTCTCGAGGAAGTCAATGTTCTTTTTCATTCTCATTTCGCTCAGAGGGCAAAAATTCACCTCCTGGTGTCCAGTACATAGTGGCATTTATCTATCAGTCAGCCTCTGGACACGGGCAACCAATGGCATCATCCCTCTGCAGCCATCGCCATGGCAGCAGGATGAAACCTGCTGTGCGGCCTACTTCCTGTCTGCCAATCTGCAACTGCCCTCAAAGCCACTTCCTTTCAGACAAACAGGGCCTTTACATGTGAAGCCGATCAGTTTTACATCATTTCCTCATATCTCTACGTCCCACCGTTTCTTGTTAATGTGACACAACGTGTTACTTTCCGGTAGAAGGCGCACAGAAGTGGAGTACTCAGATCTTTTACTTAAGTAAAAGTTGCTCTACCACAATGTAAGAATACTGTGTTACAAGTAAAAGTCGTGCATTAAAAATGTACGTGATCAAAAGTACATAGGTAGCCTATTACCAGCTAAATGTACTTAAAGTATAAAAGGTAGAAGTACTGACTATGCAAAATGACTCCTTTCACAGTGTTTAATTATGGAGATTGTTTTTTTTTATCTTATGCACAGAAGATAATCATTTGTCCACCTGTGATGGAAAGTAACTAAGTACATTTAGTCAAGTACTGTACTTAAGTAGGATTGTGATGTACGTGTACATGAGTATTTCCATTTTGTTGTACTTTAAACTTCTACTCCACTACACCTCAGAGGGAGGTATTGCAGTTTTCACTCTACTACATGTGTTCGACAGTTGGAGTTGCTAGTTACTTTTTCAGATTAAGATTTAACATTGAAAACACAATAAGATTATAAAATTCAAGTGGCTCCACTCTGACGGGGGCCATTCTGTCCTGAAGCAGTACTTTTACTGTTGTTTTTACAGTTTTGTACCATTACATAAAGCTACATTGTGTAAGAATTTCTCACATCTAGCGGTGAAATTGTATATGACAACCAACTGAATATTACTTTCTAGCCCTTCCCATTCCGATCGCGTTATAACTCCTATGGTGGTCGATCCTGAAATTAGCTCTTAGTATCGCCATCGTTTACACGCAGCTGTTCTAGCCACTCCAATATTAACTTTGGTCTCATTGCTTTGCCTGTCGCGTTGTCGTTTTAGTTCTCTTTTTTGCAGTTGTGAGTAATCTCCCGACTGGCATTCGTCACGGTGCCACTGAGTGTAAAAGCATGAAAGGCGGAAGTATGTCCCTCTTTGGCTAATGTATTTTAAAGATGGCGGCGCAACATGGCTGCTGCAATTCGAGCGACTCGCTCATATGTATTCTGAATGATTCTGAATGGCAGATTATTAGATACAGGCAGTATCTGAGAATACTTTGATTAGTTGGTGGAAGTAATTACACATGAATGAGCACATATTTGTGAAAGAACAAAGGGGTTTTTGCTAAGAACAAACAAACATCTTATTTCCTTTTCTTTGGCGGCACCTATGGCAATACGCCGTAACTGCAGGAGTGTTTATGGATCTCACTTGTTTTTGAAGTTTCATGTCATCGCTCTTTTCTTTATTTCTTGTTTGTTCGGCCATAGTATCTGTTTACTCTCAACCCTAGCAGAGACTGGATAAAAAAACAGCACGCCACTTCACACACAGGTGTGTTGAAGAGCAAGTCTGTTGCGTTAGCTCCGCCTACGCTCTCTGGCGGACCAAGATGGACCAAGCTGGGTGACGAAAAAAACGCGTCACTTACTGTGCCTGGATTAGGAATTTTCTTGGGAAGGTAGCCAAAGACACCCATGCAAGGGCTTTAATCAGAGGCTCCATCACCATCGTGTTACCTCATTCAGTGATAGATAGATTCAAATGAAAATCTTTCAGATTATTAATTTAAGCTAAATTATGAATGCAGGACTTGTTGTTACTTGTAGTGGAATATTTGTATAGTGTGGTATTGCTACTTTTAATTTAAAAGATCTCAGTACTTCACCCACCACTGCATAAATCGTAGAATAGCTCAAACCTGAGCAGGTCTAATCACATAACTGTAAACTCCTGTGTGGGTATGAGGGGCTTTTAATTATAATGCATCATATTTCAGTAAGTTAATCATTATTTAGGGGAATCAATCGCAGTTAGATACATGTAGTAGAGTAAAAAGTACAATACTTCCCTCTGGAATGTAGTAGAGTAGAAGTTTACTTATACTCATGTAAAGTACACACACCTACAAGTTGTACTTCTGTAAATATAGCCTACTTTACACCACTGGTGAGGTCAGACTGGTTGGAATAACCAGCTTTTGATGTCATCTGTTTATTCATTAGACATTTCACTTATTCCTCTGTTTGTGTGTGAATTAAAGGTCAATCAGCCCCCTGATGGATTTTGGGCAGCTTTGAGGTCTTTTTAGGATCTGGCAGATCTTGACACGCTCTGAGAAGCACATCCCTATGTGTTAGAACATTCAGCTGAATTCATTTTTTGGGTTTAATTAGGCTGTTGGAGTGAGGATCAAAGTCAGTGTATCCTCCATTGGGGGCCTGGATCTGTGAGTGCAGAGTTCACTGGTGCTAAAATGAGATCCACCTCTCTTTTTTTGGACTTAATAAGCGAGGGGGATGTAATCAACTGACTGTGTGCCGAGGAAAGGTTCGGGGAGAAAGAGATGGAGATGGAGAAAAGGGGTGAGGTGGAGCTAAATGAAGACATTTAAATGTGAATCTGACTGGCAGTGTTCACTGCAGCATGGCAGCAGAGCGGGGGGAAAGACAGAAAGGACAGCTCCCAGTGAAGGAGAAATGAAAAATCACCCAGCATGACCACTGCCCTTGGCCAGTGTCCATCTGACAGCACCCGCCCATAGGTGTCAATGTGTGTGTGTGTGTGTGTGTGTGTGTGTGTGTGTGTGTGTGTGTGTGTGTGTGTGTGTGTGTGTGTGTGTGTGTGCGCTTTGTCTGTATGCATGCATGCGAGTCTCCTCACTAAAAAGTGTCTGCCTGAACACAACCTGATTTTCTGCGTTATATGTGGGTGCCTATTTCAAAATAATTAGATTCACCGTGCAGCACTGCAAGCTGCAGCAACCTGACATGCACTTTAACTCACACACGCATGTCATGTCCTCATGGTTCTTGTTAAAATAAATGGATTTTTACACACATTTAATGTCAGTCACCCTGAAAGTGCGTTTAGATTAAAAACATTTTTTTTAGGTTTTATTCATGACTCTTCTACTGCGTTGGAGGCTGCGGTTTTTCCCCTTCAGCCAAAGGCGGTTGGTTGTCAGAGGTCTTTTGTATTCAGTGAGAGTAGTTATTGCCCTCTCATTGACTGTTAAAGGGGAAGGGAGGGGAGCGGGCTGAGCAGGTGGACAGTCAGATCGTGTTCCATGGGATGATGGTGGGAGGCTGAGGCTGGTGCACTGTGGGGAAAGGCATC
Source organism: Sander lucioperca (assembly GCF_008315115.2). Classification (NCBI taxonomy): domain Eukaryota; kingdom Metazoa; phylum Chordata; class Actinopteri; order Perciformes; family Percidae; genus Sander; species Sander lucioperca. The sequence continues at coordinate 4,614,731 of NC_050184.1, read as the reverse complement.
CTCTGATTTCACATCAAGGTTGTGTTTTTTTTAATCAGAGAGTAATTAAGATGAAATTACACCTGGTAATAATTCAAGTGATGGATGTGTAATCATTTGCTGCAGTGTTGTTGCACGCAGCACAATTGGAGCGGTTTCTCTTGTAGTTTTTCCTGTTTAATCATTTCTGTTATATGTGTTTTATGTTATGTTATGTTATGTTATGTTATGTTATGCTATGCTATGCTATGCTATGCTATACTATGCTATGCTATGTTATGTTATGATATGCTATGCTATGTTACGTTATGTTATGACTTACATGTTGTAAATTGATTAATAGATTAGAAAATACATTTTAAGTAAATTTTCAAGAAACAAATGCTAAATATTTTATGGTTCCAGCTTCTCAAATATGATCATTCGCTGCTTTTCCTTGTCTTGTATTATAGTGACTGAATATATTTGGATTTTTGACTGTTGGTAGGACTAAACATGGCATGCAATGACATCAACTGGGCCTTGAGGAAATTGTTACAGACATTTTTCACCTTTTTTGCAGATTAAACGATAAATCGAGAACTTGAGAAACAAATCGTCCGATTATTGGCTAATGAATATGATCGTTAGTTACAGCCTTCATTCTTTTTATTGCTCAGATTGTATTAGTAACGTACTGTATTTTGCACAACAGGTTTGAATTAAAACATTTTTTAACCTACTTCATCGTATGAAAAACTTGCTGTGTTATGTTTAAATTGATTTGTTTTATTCACACAGAAATAACGGTATATGTGTTCATTCAATTTTATTTTTTGCATTCTGTGGTCCAACTATTGATGTCCAATATCTGCCTCGTGCTGTGAGCCCAGAGCTTAGCCACTTCTGCTAATGAACACATGCCGTAGTAAGCAATAGACAGATCAATACACTCACAGGAAATCTCTTTCACTCACATGTATGACACAATGAACCACTCACACAGAGAAACGCCATTTGGATACAGAGATCCAGGGAGCGATTGCTATACAGAATGTACCAGGAGGAGGAGGAGGAGGAGGAGGAGGAGGAGGAGGAGGAGGAGGAAGGACATGGAGGAGATGATTGTGCCACCAGAGCCAGGAAGATTGTAACACCTTAGCAACAAACAAGCCAAGCCTCCTACTGAGGAGGAGCCACACAGAGCCACACACACACACACACACACACACACACACACACACACACACACACACACACACACACACACAGACACACACTTGTGCAGCACACAAATACAAATAGACAGCTGAAGACAGATGGATGATCTTGATGGAACTATTCTGGCAGCTGTATAAATGAGACAGGGAAGAGACACACAGTGTCCCGTCCTATAGTGTCGTTTTTCCTCCACAAACATGCATCCTTCTTTTTTTTTTCATTCCTGACGAACCCTGCCTGCTTTCCTGTCCCTGCCGTTGATCGTTTCTCCTGCGGTCTCCCCTCATTTAGCAGGTCCGGCATGTGTGTGCACTGCTGCTTTACCACCAGCCGTTACCCGCTGCCTTCCCCCTCCCTCCGGCACGTAGGGAGAAAAAGATGGAGGGGAGGGGATGATGGGGATGGGAGGGATGAGCAATAAAGAGCAGGGACCCTGCACAGTCTGAGAGGAGCAGTAGAGAGAGAGAGAGAGATAAAAATTAAGGAGGGAAAGGGAAAGAAGAGAAGCAGGATTCTTCTGCATTGTATGGATTGCCTATTGGAACAAGGAGGGGCATGTAGAGGGAGGGACATTGGTGATTCTTATCAGTGTGTTGGTGAGAACAGGAGACAGAAACACAGAGTGCGATCTGTGCTTGTGTGAGTGTGTGTGAATATGTGTGTGAGTGTGTGATTGGACTCATTGAACCTGTGCGACGGTGACTCTATCGGGGAGCTGTTTGAGCAGTGACTCGCCTCAGCGCCTCCTCTGTGCCGGCGCTGTGTTGTCATGCTCAACGCCTGATGCGCTCAGAGGACACAGGCTGCCTGGGAGACAGCGAGAGGGGCATGATGGCCGGACGCGCCCTGACTTGGCCATGCATCTCCAGATATCCACCCGGGCTTCTGTTGGCTTCTCCTCCTGGTCCCCTTCAGCCCTCATCAATGTCCTTCCTGTGCGTCTCCGTGAGGCTGCCTGCCTTCCTGCCACTGCGCTCTCTGAATGGATGCTGCTGTCAACACACATGTGTGGCTTGCAGTAAGAGCCCATGATCTGGACGGAGGAAGCATACAGCTCTGGGTGTACTATGCCATGCTGCTTTAGGGTGACACTGATGCATTTTTAAAGACTTAACCTTTTCACGTTACAGCTACTGTTGATCACATTCTTGATGACGTATGATGCGGGGCAGTTGTTATTCTGAATTGAATCCTGATTCTTTTTTTGCTCTGAGTGAAGAGGATGGACTGAGCAACATATAAGATGGGGGTGCTGCACATAAAAATAAGGTCAAGTAAATAATTACCATCCGGAATGAGGCGCCATAATGAAGATTTATTTGTCTCAGTAGTTGCATACATATGCAGTGGATAGATTTTAATTGGGTGTTTTCTAGGAACAAAAGAGCTTCTTGGACCGCACTGACAGTGTGTTGAAGGTTGTCAAGAAGAGTGGATTTCTTTTCTGCCTCCCAGAGAAATGAAAATTACAGTCAGAGACAAAATCCATGACTGAAATTCAAATCGAAACAAAGAAATAGGGATTTGGGGGATGGATGAAATCAACAGCCGCTCTGCTGTTGTATATTCCAAGGAGAAACTTAATCTCCCTCCATGTAAGTTTTTAGTCGTGCTGTCAGATTCTCTCACATCTCAACACACTGGCAAACTGTCAGTCGTTCATGTCGCTCTGTCTGGTTTCATTCATCTACTGTGTGTCCACTGAAGCCTGACCACATGAGTGGAGGCGGCGCCCTGCAGCAACGCACCACCTACCTCATCTCCCTCACCCTGGTCAAGGTAGAGGCTGTGGAGGAGAATGGAGGGGAGGCCAAGAACAGCACCCAGGGGATGGAGGTGGAGGCCAGGCCTGGAGGAAAGGCGGGAGAAGAGGCCGGAGCGAGAGTGGAGGCTAAAGGTGAAGCTCCTGCAAGGGCTGAGAATGGAGATGGACAACAACAAAGAGCTGAGGATGCTGCTGTTGTTGTGAAAGGCGAAAAGTTAACAGATGAACTCAAAGATGGAGAGAGAAAAGCCCTCAGCCCCATGAAGGATAAACTGCCTCCCACTGTTGATGTCCCGAGCAAAGGGAGTGAAAAGCCACCGTGCAACCTCTCAATCCCCTTACCTGCTGAGAGAGCGACAACTCAGAAGACAAAGTCTGCAGAGATTGACTTAGCACGAGTCGAGAAGACGCCTTCCACCCCAGAGGCAAAGCAATGCAGGTCCCCTTCACTGACCACAACACCACCAACAGAGGTGGTCGAACCTAGCCGCACCCCAACCAGGACCAGCCTCCCTATCCGTCCGCTGGGACAGCGTCCTGTGAGTCTGCTGAAGTCCCACAGCAATGTGGCCACCCGCGGTCGCGAATCCAGAGAGGGTAGAGAGCGCAGCCCCACCTCAGCACAGAGCCTGGACCGGAAGGACTGCCGCATGCCAACGCGCTCACCAGGCCCCTGCAGGGCCTCATGGGCCGAGGCAAGCAGGCCCGACGGATGGAGGGACCTGCGGGATGAAACTCAAGCTGGAATACCTCTGGAGATTGGAGGTGGCATGGCTGCAGTGATGAGAGACAACCCCAGGAAGGAGAGACTAAAGACAGGTTCGGCCTCCCTACCTGCACCTGCACCTGCTACCCACAAGCCGACACGCAAAGGTAAAAGCCGCACACTGGATAACAGTGACCTGAACAGTCTCTCTGAAGACCTGGGGCTGGCCAGGGAGGCCCAGCAGGGCCAACGGGGCTCCGCTAAAGACAGGAAGATGCTCAAGTTCATCAGTGGCATTTTCACAAAGAGCAGCTCCGGGGCAGCGGGGTCATCCTCCACAGCGCCTCCTGTCTATATACAGAGAGACTCCAGTGAGGAGGAAGGTAGGAGGTCACACACACGACATCACTGTCACCTCTTCAGCTCTGAAAGCTTCATGTTGACTTCATCCATGATGACAAAAGAAACATTATCACACACACTCCTGTCTTCAGTTCCATTGCCAAACAACTAGCAGACATGTAGCTCCTTCATCTGCGCACAGGCATCCATTTAAAAAGAGTTGGGGTGGGGTTGGGTGGGGTTGATCTTTTTAAAGAACCCCCCACAGAATACATTCAGAGGCTATAATACCATCACGAGAAACATTTTGTTGACACATGAAGTTCTTTGATCTGAGGACTGACAATAGAATCATCTTGGACAGTTTTTATCTAATTCCCCCCAGAGCGCGGGCAGATTTCACACTGCTGGAGGGGTAATCTCTGCGCTCACACATACACACTTGAGCAGCGTTCCCAGCATGGGTTTAAATCTCGTAATGAAGCCAAAGGGGAGAGGAGCGGGTGGCACGATCACGGATTGGATTTCGCCGCTCTGGTTGATTTTTGCCTCGGCTTTATTTCCATAAAAAGGGAAAGACGAGGCGATATTTGTTCACCCACGTCAAAAAAGGAAGTGTGCATCCACAGCTAATCAAAAACATTTCTAATCCTGTCTTTGATGTTCCACCCACTACATGTTCTACATGGGGCCTTTTTTTTTTCTTACTTACTATTCAATTTAAATTCTATCATTATGTCAAAAGCATTTATGTGACATTTCAAAATTTAGGATCGTTGAGTTGCCATCGCTGTTTTTTCCCCCCTCTTCGCTGTGAAGACGGCTGCAGCGTAGGCTACAACAGTGCATCTCTTTCACAGACGTGTTTTCTCAAAGAAAGAGCGAGTGTCAGCCTGTGGGAGTGTGTGTGTTTTATGTATTCATTCATTCATTGTGTATTCACACTGTTACACATGCAAGTAGTGAGACTAGCCCCGCCGACTGCACACACACACACACACACACACACACACACACACACACACACACACACACGCACATACATACACACTTACACATTTACTGAGGGCAGGAGGAAGTGTTGCCATGGCAACCGGCAGGACTGCTGCTTCTGCTGCTGCTACAGAGGCAGAGTCTGATGAAACAGAGGGGTGGAGGTGGAGGAGGCGATGTTTTGTGTGTGTGTGTGTGTGTGTGTGTGTGTGTGTGTGTGTGTGTGTGTGTGTGTGTGAGTGTGTATGTGTGTGTGTGTGACAGGCGAGAGAGGATTCTGACAAAATTTCCCTAAAAAGATTTACAGTAAGTTAGAAAATTGGCAGTTTTGGATGTGAGCTACAGGCGACATGTGGGGGTTGCAGGGTGGCTCACACACGATTGGTTTGGAGCAGGGAGTGTGGATAATTGGCTTTCTGTATAAATCTGTGTGTCAAAGCAGCAAAAGGATCACACTGTCTGATCACTTTTGGCAATAGCAACCGGCCGGCTCTTTTTATGGCCATAAAAAGAGCTTTGACTAAGACAAATAGACAAACTGTGTGTTTGTGTGGTAGGACTTAGCCTGCAGCAGCAGCAGCAGTAGCAGCTCTACAGTAAGCCTCCTTTTTGTCATCGTCTGAAGCACATCACCGGCTGCATCTGCGCGCTGTTGGCCTGGACGCTCCATAGATTTAGCACCAGGCTTGAGTTTTAATCATCATCTGTCTTTGAAGGACACTTCACACATTCACACCCAGGATGGCGGACAGTATAGTCTTCCAAAAACCTCCGGGTCTCCTCTGTTGTCTTTCTGTGATTTATTCATTTCCTCCTTTAGTTTTTTCTGTTATACGTTGATTGGGTTTCTGAATTAGTTTTAGCAGCATGGTCCCTAAAGGATGAATCTTACAGACTTTTCCTCTAGTGCTATCAGCAGGTCACAATCTTCACGTATCCAGTGAAATATCTCAACATCTACTTGATAGATTGGCATAAAATACTACTTGGTTATTTTGGTTGATACCTTAAAGGTATTGAGTACTAATACCCAGCTCTATTCCCAGACAATAAATCTTAATGACTTTGTATTAACAGTAGCACCATAATCAGGCCTACTAACTACTGACAATCCCATCAGCCTCTGCTGTCCTCTGCGTCTACTGCTAATTACCCAATGTTAGCACGCTAACAAGCTAAACTGAGATGCTGAACGCGGTAAACATTATACTTGATCCGCACCACTGTGCACCACTGTGTGGCTGTAGACTCTTGGTTTGATTTAGTACACTCAGTTGCCAGTTTATTAGGTATAGGTACACTTGGTTAAAACCAAAGCAGTCTAATGCAACAATCCTGCAATAAATTCTTCTTTCATGAAGGTTATAATGTTGTTTCAACATCATTTTGGAGGCTGCAGTTTGTGATGCTGAATTATATTGTGTTATACCGACATTATTTATATCAATAAGAGTAGGCTTACAGTAATATAGCATGTATAACACAATGCTGTTTAACAGCACCACAACCTACAGACTGCCAAATGATCGTACAGTTGCATCAACAGCTAAAACAAGGTGGATAAAGCAGGATTTATTGCATTACTTGTTGTTGTTTGTTGTATTAGACTGCTTTAGTTTTAGATGTGGTGTACCTAATAATAAACTGACAACTGAGTATATCAGTTCAAGCCTTTCCTCAGGCTCTCTCTCTGTTTCTTTTTATTCTGGTCCCTCTGAAGCTGCAGCTGGGTGTCTGGGTGTGAGCGTCACATCACATTGGGGGCAGGCCACCTCTCTTTGGCCCAGGAGGGATGCTGGCACAGCTGTGTGCAACCCGACCCCTCTACTGTACTGTATGATGTGTGTGTGTGTGTGTGTGTGTGTGTGTGTGTGTGTGTGTGTGTGTGTGTGTGTGTGTGTGTGTGCCTGCGTGCGTGCGTGCGTTCGTGCGTGTTTACGTGCGTGCGTGCGTGTGCGTTTGTTTGCGTGTGTTTGCGTGTGTTTGCGTGTGTGTGTGTGTGTGTGAAGGTTCATGTTGTTTCTCCAGCAAACACACACACACACACACACACACACACACACACCAGCAAATCAAAAGCTGAAATGATTACTTGATTCAGAAAAATAACTGCAATATATTTTCATAATTGCTTCAATCATTTTTTAAGCAATAAGAGTAGGTGGAAATTTTTTGGCTGGACCGTGTATGGTCAATGTGCTTAATTGTTGCCAAATTGTTACACAGATAGTCAACGGTAGTGTCTACAATGTGGATTTCTTGATATTAAATGTTAATCTGCAATTGTCTGTATGGTCCCAGTAATAGTTGTTCTGAAGCAAAAAATTATGAATGCATTTGCAAGAACAAAACTTTCCACTTATATCTTAAGATGTTTATTAATGAATCAGTGTACTATACAGTTTATACAAGGTGAAAGTTATGAGCATTACATACAGTAGGCTACATGAAGTTTAAAGTGTTTTTCGTTTTTTTTATTGGCGCATATATATATATATATATATATATATATATATATATATATATATATATGTGTGGGCATGTGTACTTAAAGTATATATGTTATAAAACTAGGATGATAAATAATGATGTAGGTTAATGACAGAGATTAACGATGATGTATTTGGGCAGTGAAGGTCACGTAAAACATGAAGTTTGGTGAAATTCGTTTCAATATGTTGATGAGTTTATAGGTTGTATTATTTTATGTAATTGTTTCAGAGGTTGCCTGTAGTTTGATAATCTACTTATGAGCTGCAAAGGAGGAAGTAAAAAGCAAATAAGTACCAGCAAGACACACACAGCCAAAAATGTCAAACATTCATAACTTCTCCAAAGTGAGGATTTGCTGTTACATTTCATTGTAAACTGAATATCTTTGGGTTTTGGACTGGTCGCACACAATTTGTGTAAACATCACCTTGGGTATTATTTTATGACATTTCATAGTCAAAAGGTTAATCAATCAAAACATGAATCGTTAGTCGCAGCTCTAGTTCAAAGGGGAGATACGAGTCTTTGAATGTTTGAATGGCAGCTGAACTGAAGCATCCAGTAAAGGCCACAGTAACTCACCTCGCAGCTGCCCGTCATTTACAGCACACAGGGAGCAAAGTGGATAACGAGTGTTGTGGCTGCATCTTGTTGGATCCCCCCCCCCAACCCCGTCCCCTTTGTGACTGAAAGGTTATATTCATTAAAACGACCTGCGAGGCCACACGTGTGCTTATGGCGACCGGTCACGCAGCAGCTGTGTGATTTATTGCTCTCCCACATGGCCGTTATGACGGTGGCCCTTTTTCACTGTACGTGATCAAAATGATGAATCTCTCTCTCCCGCTGCGTCTCTGCCTCGCTGACTGTCTGTCTCTCTCTCCCTCTCTCTCCCCAGTAAATATTGCCAACAGCCAGGAGTGGACCCTGAGCAAATCCGTCCCAGAGCTCAGACTGGTGAGGCACTAGTTGCACTACCACTCTCTCACTCACTGCCAGTACATCAACAACAGAAGGATTTATTCCATTTATTCATATTGTGTCATTTTATTAAAGAAGTCTATAGAAAGTGCAAACTTACACAACCAGAAATGTATAGGACTGAGCGATATCTATCATAAAAACAATATAAAAATGTCTATCGTTTATATTTTTCTATATCGGCTGAGTTCCAAGCCGCATATTTTTTCTTTTTAATTTTAGCATGTACTGCAGCTGCCCTTACAAAGTATGTGACCTACTGTTTCATGCAGTATGCATACAGTTGGGACAATTACTTCTTCATAACATTGTGCCTTGAACTTTGAACCCTCTTGCTCATATATATGCTTTGCAAAGGATTGTGGGTCAGAATAGCCAGAAAAGCATGCTGGCTAACATCCTGCAAAATCCGACCGGATGCATCCTGCACGTTATGTTCATTTTGCACTAAAGTTCTTCTCTAAAATGAGAAAATATTCTTTTGTATTGGATTGCATTAGTTTGTACAGGTGTACATAATAAAGTGGCCATAATAACATAAGATTTTGTTAAGTGGTCTTTCTCTATTATATTTTACTTTTCAATATTTAAGTACATTTTGCTGATACCATACGATATTAATGTTTTTTTTTTTCTTGTTTTTTTTTACTTATGTAAAATGTTGAATGCAGGACTTTTACTTGCAACAGTAACAATCATTTTACAATGTGATATTGCTTCTTTAAAGTATCTAAATGCTTCTTCCACCACTGGCTACAATAAAGCAATCAAATCTGTTGAAAGGCTAAACATGACTGAAAGGAACAAAAACATATTAGATGAAGGAACTAATTCTGTCTGAGAGTTATATTTGATACATCACACTGTGATCGAGCCTGAATTAACTTTCTGGTGTTGTATTTCCTTCCCTCTTCTCTCAGGGCATTCTGGGAAGTCTAAAAAGCGGAAAGTCAGCGCTGGTGAACAAATACATCACAGGCAGCTATGTTGCACTTGAGAAGCCTGACGGTGAGAAACATTAAGCACAGTTACATCTTCTGACTGTTGATTGGACAAATCAAAAAATTGTGAAGGCATCACTTTGGGCTTTGGGTAATTGTAACAGCATATATCGCTATTTTCTTCATTTTTACAAATGAAACAATGAATCGATTAATGGAGAAAATAATCAGAAGATTAATCATCAAAATGAGCTCAACCTTAACCAACTACAGTAACCAACAGTAACTCCTGTTTTTACAATAATGCATGAGTAATAATAATCTAATGACAGAATATATAATGTTATAAGAGTCAGGGTCATCTACTTTTACTTTTAATACTTTAAGAAGACATTTTCATGATTATACTGACATACTTTTACTTCAGTAGTAGTAGTAGTAGTAGTAGTAGTTGTAGTAGTAGTCGTAGTAGTGTTTTTATTCAGTCCTCACAATACACAATACAAAAAGTAGAAACAGTATGTACAATATAAAATCTAGTATACAAAGCAGTCTAGACAGTAAAAAGAGTAATTAAGAGTGAGAGTTACAGACAGCAGTACAATGCTTGTATATGTATGCCTGTCCTACATTCTTATCAATTTAAGCTTCCCTCCAGAAATAAAATACAAAATAATAAAATACAAAATAAAAAACATCCACAGTTGTAACCCTAAAAAATAGCTTTATAAACCATTCTTTTGAAAGCTTGTACTTACTTAAAGGTGCAGTAGGTAAGACTTATAAAACTAACTTTTTGTCTATTTGCTGAAACTGACCCTATGTTCCAGTAGAACTACATGAAGCAGGTAATTTAAAAAAAAAAATCTGCCTCCCCTACAGCCTGTTGTGCGATTTGCAAAAATCCACAGCTCCCTGTTCAGATGCACCAATCAGGGCCAGGGGGGGGGGGGTGTCTAACTGCGTGTCAATCACTGCTCATGCACACGCATTCATTCTCCCTTGTTGGGGAGGGGCTTAGGAGACCGTTTTGGGCTTTAGCAGAAAGGGGGGAGGGACTGAGAAGTTGTCGATATTCAAATGTTTTAGCTAAGTCCTGGATCTTCACAATCCTACCTACAGCACCTTGAAAGTGGCTATATGTAACTTTCAGTTTGTGTTGATTCTAGCGGCCGCTTTGGACAAAAGCGGTACTGTTGTTACCACACCTTCTGTCATAACGGTCTTTTCTTTACGGTTCTGTATTGCCCACTGTAGATTACTGAGTTAGCGTTACCTGGAGGTCATATAGTCGTGATGAATGTTTTGCTTAAGTTACAGATGCATCGTTGCATTTCAAGTGTTGCTTACAGTAACTTAGCGTACTTTGGATGTCTCGTGAGCCAAACCTGGTATCACTGTCACTGTGTTACGAACCAAAGCAATACGAGTTTGTTGTAGCAACCAACGTAATAATAACATATTAATATAACACATTTCATAAAACCCACGGACGCTTTACACAAGTAACGTTACAGGGGGACAAGGGAAAAGAAAATAGTAGGCCAACACAAACATGGAGTAAAAGGAAAATGTCCGGGGGATGTAATTTAAAGGACAAATCTGGCGCAAAATGAACCTAGGGGTTAATAACACGTGTACCGAGTCGACCGTTCTTTGGGATTTGTTTTCATGCTAATCGAATGTGACCAGTTTTATCACAAACCGCTAATTAGCTTATTACGCTAGTCATCGGGGCAAGGGTAAAGTAAAAAGAAACAACGAACGCTGTGCTGGAGCTATGTTACTGGTTACTGGTTACACATTGTTCGACTGGTTGTGACTGTTTTCCCAAGATGGCGCCTGCCTGTATACGTGAACGGTACTGTCTTTATAAGCTATCTTTGTAATAAACTGTCTGTACACTTACAAAGTTCTCAATGCTTCGGTTTACATGTGGGGACCCTCATTATGCTACCATGGAAGTGTGGTGCTATTTTGAGCCGTGTTAGTGGTATAAAAATAGTGATTTCTTTTTACTTTACCCGTGCCCCAATGACTAGCGTTATAAGCTAATTAGCGGTTTGCGATAAAACTGGTCACGTTCAATTAGCATGAAAACAAAACCCAGAGAACGGTCGACTCGGTACACATGTGTTATTAACTCCTAGGTTGATTTAGTGCCGGATTTGTCCTTTAATGTCGGCTACTGACGTACAACCACATCGCGCACTGTAAAGTTATTTTATGAATTAAATAGACATATTACATACCTGAGGGACAATTTGGGGATGTTTTTCAATCATTTACAATCCCGTAATTGTTGTAATCTGTTGAAAGCCCGACCAAGTGTGACTCACTTTCACTTTCCCTTTTATCTTTTAGTTGTTCTTTGTTTAATTTCCTTCTTTCCTGTGATGGCCCTGCCCCAGTATTAGCCATAACTACAACAGATAACTTCTAAAATAACATTAAAATACAATTAGGCCTGTATAAAGACATCTCCTGCTTCCTTTTACCTGGCTCCAGTGGCATACGCTAACACAGGCTTTTCCGGTGTTACAAAAGAAATCTGTGACCCATCAGAATGTGTTACTGTAGCGCTGTCAACCTGCCAAAAATCATTCTGTGACTGCTGGAAAATTGGACCCGGGCAGATGCCTTATTAAAAACTATATGAAAACAACGTTCTTTTCACTGTTAGTCTAGTTTGCTGTTACAGGTCATTTAAGACCATTGTATGAAAAATGACAGAGTTTTAGAACCTTTGAGTAACATTTTCAATGCAGGGCTTTTACTTGCACCATGGTACTTTTACAGCGTAGTATTATTTCTTTTAATTAAATGATCTGAGTACTTCCTCCACTGCTGGTCCTTCAGGTAGTTGAGTTCACTGCTGGTGTTTTTGGTTTATAAATAACAAGTCATATAAAACATTTTGCTTGCTGGGTGTCATATTTGATTATTTTTGTTCAGAGAGATGCAGCGTGGTGTGTGATATGGTTTCATACTCCATCTGTCACCACCAGCTGCTGAATAACTTGTCTGTCATTGTCCTTGTCAGGTGGCCGGTATAAAAAGGAAGTGCTGGTGGACGGACAGAGTCATTTATTGCTGATCCGGGAGGAAGCTGGACCGCCTGATGCACAGGTGTGTATGTGTGTGTGTGTGTGTGTGTGTGTGTTTGTGTGTGAGTGAGAGAGACAGCAGTAAGTGTGCAAAACTGTAATACCTGCAGACTTCATCATCCATCATCAGTGCTGGAATGTATTGTATAAGTACATTTGCTCAAGTGCTGTACTTGAGTATAAATGTTGAGGTACTTGTACTTTACTTGAGTCTTTTCTCTTCATGCCACTTTCTACTTCTACTCCACTACATTTCAGTGAGAAATATTGTACTTTTTACTCCACTACATTCATCTGACAGCTTTAGTTACTAGTTACTTTACTAATTAAGATGTTTGCACCCAAAACACAATCTGATGTTTTAAATGAAACTAGCCAACAATATAACGGCCTACAAGTAGTACTTGTACTTAAGTAAAGGAACTGAATACTTCTTCCACCACTGGTGAGAGAGGGAGAGAGAGAGAGACAGAAGTTAGTGTGTAAAACTGTAATACCTGCAGACTTATCCTCTATCCTCCTCTTCCTCCCTCAGTTCAGCAGCTGGGTGGACGCAGTGATCCTGGTCTTTAGTCTGGAGAACGAGGGCAGCTTCCAGGAGCTCTACCAGCTCTACAGTCAGCTGAGTGCACAGCGCACGGACATCCCAGTCATAGTGGTCGGCACCCAAGGTCAGCACACAAATTCCCGCCATGCAGATTCATTCTGGAACCCCGTTACATAATACTGCACACTGTGAAACATTTTGAAATCTTTTCATGAGTTGTGAAAATGCAACAACTGTTCAGTCGCACGTTAGATTTGATTTCCATTCTCACAGTTTGAAGAATCCATTTTTCATGTGGCTGTGGAGCCAGAGTCAGTGTAAAGACAACAATCTCTTCAGTGGCTTTGTTGAATCATAAGTTAACGAGGGACTGAAGTGAACACTAATCATCATCATAATTCATATTGTTTTATTGAGAGGAAACAACTGTGACATATTATAACCTATGTATTAAAAGACAAACAGCAAGTTTCCATCATGATGTGTATTCTTCAGACTACAATTAAAAAAAGAAATCCTCCGGAGAGTTTTAACTCTAAAACAATGCATGCTGGGAAGTTTTTCTTTAAAAACCTAAATTGTATGCATTAATTCAACTCATCATTTCAAGTCATGAACTCAATGTAAATGTAAATGTTAAAAATGTATTTAAAAGTGTGTTTAAAAGCTCTGAAGTGATCTGAAAATGAAAACATATTAAGTTGACTTCACTTAAGAAAGTTAGTCTTATTTTTACATTAATTTAATGATTAAAAGTTTAACATGAACATAGTTTTAACATTTGTAGGGACACATACATTATTATTATATCTGATGGGCCTAGGAAAAGTTTGATCAAACATCTTTTACTGCATTCTGGTGTATTTTTCTGCATTTTGTGCATTTTCAATTTACTTCAATTTTGTTTAAATTTATGGTGGAAATGTCATTGTTCTCCCTGCTTCAACCATGCATAGTTGCATCATCTTCCTTCCCTTTTATGGCAGATTGCAACCATTGCTTATACTGCACACCACGTACTTTACCAGAGGCATTGTTATGTCTATGTCACATTTTAATTTTTTTTAAATTTTAATGACTCTTTGCAGTACTGTTTTTATCCCAATTTACAGTTTTCTCTTCACTGATTTTGTTTGTTTGTTGCAGATAAAATCAGCAGCACCAACCCTCGAGTGATTGAGGATCAGAGAGCCAGACAGCTGTGTATCGACGTGCGTCACTCGCTGTTTTACGAGACCTGCGCGACCTACGGGTTCAACGTCGATCGAGTGTTTTCAGAGGGTGAGCTGACTGAAATCACAATCAGAATCAGAAAAAAAGTTTTTTTTGCCACAGTAAGTTACACCGACGTGTAATTTGCCTTGGTGATTGGTGCATACATACACAAATAAGCATATTAAACATTCATAAGAAATAAACAATAAATACAGAGACAGAAACAAATATACACAAAATAGCTGTTTAGCGTATAGGAAAAAAGGAGGCTGAATGGGTATAGACAGTAGTATGTGCAATGGGCAGATGTATAGCCCATAATGAAGGTTAGTGCAAAGTATAGTGACTAGGGAAGGGGGGGGTTAAGAGTCAATGTCAGTGGGGGTCTGGGGCCTTGTTGCTGCTATACATGACACCTACATACACATGTGTTTTACAGCTGCCCAGAAGATTGTAGCTCAGAAGAAGCAGGCAGCACTGCAGGCCTGCAAGTCTCTTCCCAACTCTCCCAGTCACTCTGGAGGTTCCACACCTGGATCAGCATCGCTCCCCGGCCAGGTACCGTACCTCATCCTAACAGCTGGAGCTAGCTCGTTTTTATTTCTGTGTGTCATGACAAACATTTGGCTCCTCTCCCACGGACAAGACGGAACACCGTTATAGATTCAAACATCCGAGACAGATAAAGATGGGGCGACCTCTTGCTCAGCCAGTAGAGCGTGCGCCCCGTGTGGGCTGAGTCCTTTGCAGTGGCCCGGGTTCGAATCTGACCTGCAGCTCTTTGCTGCGTGTCATCCCCTCTATCTCTCCTCCCTTTCCTGTCTATCACTGTCACAAATAAAGGGGAAAAGCCCCAAAAAACAGAAAAAGAAAAAAACATACAAAGACATAATCTGGTAACAGAAGACCAAAGGAAAAATATCAGTTGATACTATTATACAGTGGTGGAATGTAACTAAGTACATTTACTCACTGTACTACATTTTGAGGTTCTTGTACTTCACTGCTGTTACTCCACTACATCTCACAGGGTTATTGTACTTTTTACACCATTATGCATGTATTTGCCAACATTAGATTAATGATACAACATATAAACCAACTACAGTAATCAATTATTACATATTACCATAAGTATATAAAGTGATTAAAATGAGCTCCACCTTCACCAGCTGCAACATTGATGAACAAGTGATGAACACATTAATGCATCAATTATTATAATCCAGTGCTATAATATACATTATTCTGAAATCAGCCATACAGCACAATGAGTACTTAGAGTATATTTTGATGTTGATACTTTTGTACTTTTACTAGTAAGGTTTTGAGTGCAGGACTTTTACTTGTACCAAGTATTTGTACACTGTAGTATTGCGGCTTTTACGCAAGTAATAGATCTGAATACGTCTTCCACCACTGCCATTATATACTCAATGTACTTTCAGATAACTTCAAGTTGTACACCAAATAGAAGAAGAAAGAAAAAACCCCGGTGTATGGCTAAACTCCCAGGCTTTCTTTAAGTAAATTGAATGTGCATAAATGCCAATTCAGTCTTTGTGCATCATCCATGTGGACAAAATCAATTTCTGTTTCTATCTCACTGAACACAGTATTGCACGAATTCCAGAAAAAAATAGAACAAAACAAAAAAAAGAATAGAAAACAAAATGCTCATTGAACAGAGCCACACAACTGAGCCACACGTATCTCCCATCCCACATCTCCCACTACAGCCGACTTTTGTGCATAACCCCCCAAAAAAATCCAGCAGCACTGTTTTCTCACAGATTCACACACAGAAATATTTCTAAAGCCCTGACAGAAGGGCAAAAGAAACGTTCAAGGAATGCAATGATGTTAGAGCGCTGAATACTAACGTGTTCAGGTGTGAAACTTGTTATTGTTCTCTTGATTGGGTAAACACAATCTTTTTCCTGTCTAGACAGATATTACATAAGACCTGATAAAAATACGACACACATGAAGGTGTTCGGCTGTTGCCATGCTGGTGTCATCTTTAAAATTGAGGCACTTTTTCTCAATTTGGCTAAGCATTTTTTACTCACCTCCGTATAGCTTCAGGAGCATTAATTAGTGGTCCTGATGCCAAAATAGTCATCGTTCTCTGCATATTTCAGTATTGATAAGTAAAAGAAAAAAACATTTTCCTTTTTTTATTTTTTTTAAACATGACTAAGGTAGGATTTCCAAATTCAAAGTGAGAATGTGGAGCTTTCTCTGAACAGTTTAAGAGTTACGCGCCTTATAAAATTAAAACCATCTATCAAACTGAAATGCAATTTACAGCGCAATTTCCCCAGACCGTCCATCACTCCCTCCACATCCATCTCAGCTCCCTCAGTATCACTCCTCTCGTTCACCATGATCGACGGCTAAAAAAAACATCCCACTGTCGATCATCGCCCACTTTGTTGTACATTTATTTCACCTGTTTTTCATCTTTCAGCCCATTCTCACTCTCTCCATCTCTTCTCTCACGCCTCCATCCCCCCCCGTCCCCCCGTCCCCCACCCTCGCACCACCTTTCAGGCCAGTAATGGCCCGAGTTGTGGCTACGCCTACTCCCTGCCCTCCACCCCTGTGATTGGTCATCGAGATCTGCGGGTTGCACAGGGAGAGGGGGGAGGCAGTGTCACCTCCCGTCCGCTGAGGGGCATCCCCAGACGGCCCTCCCTCTTTAAGGTCAGTTGTTGCCAACTGACGGCTGTCTCACACCTTTTAGTCTCCCGTCATCTCTCACTCTCATTTCACTGCATTCATCTCTGAATCTCTCTCTCTCTCTCTCTCTCTCTCTCTCTCTCTCTCTCTCTCTCTCTCTCCTGAAGTCTCTGTTGAAACACCTCCCTGCTGTTTGATTTTGATTTCAGAACCGGGACACAGATAAGAAGTCCGGTGATCCTAAAGGAGACCCAAGCAGCGCACGGGGCGTTCCCATCAAACAGGTTTGGCTAACATTACAGAACAGAACACAAAATAACACTTTTAAATGTAAGCGATGGGAATCACAGCTGTTTTTTTGAGAGCCAGATCATTTGGCTGCACTAAGCAGTAAGAGCCTCCCAAACACCTCTTCGTTAAGAACCACTTCTGGCTTTTATAATTGTAGCCAAATTTGGCAAAATATTTGAACGTATGATTGGTATGTGTGCACATATCGCTTATCACTTAAATTATTCAAAGTAATTATACTAAACCAAATATTTAGCCATATTGATGATTGAAACGTGAGATATGTCAATCAGTGCAACATACAAAAGTCTCACCATGCTTGGGTCTAAAAGGGGACATATCATGAAAAACTCACCTTTTTCAGTGCTTGTGCACATACTGTACATTTAGGTACCTGGAGTGTTTACCAACCCACTAACTCGGAAATAATAAGACAGCCGAGTCAGTTTTTTGTGGGCTAATTAAATCATGGGATTTAACAAGCCATTCAAATTTGGCTTCCCTTCCTATGTCACATGCAGGATCATTAAAAAGATTAAAAGATACCACAGCTTTAGAACTACCTTTGCAAAGGTGCACCATGTCTTTCTCGCAAGCCAATCAGAGCACACTGCGCTTTATTAAAGAGACAGGCACTAAAACGGAGCATTTCAGACAGAGGGTGATACAGGTACATTCAGACAGACAGTATACGAAAAATATAAACCATGTGTTTCTTGAACATTAGTAGAAACCCAAAATACAAGTATGAACATGAGCACAATATGTCTCCTTTAATGTTATTACCAAAGTGAGTGAGGCGTTTCTGGAATGTCTTTAACAATTACATTATAGGATTAATCCTATTATTCTGTCTTAATAAGACAATTAATTTGAATTAACAATTAATTAATTTACAAAAAAACAAAACAAGAAAAAAGAAATCGTCCGGGAGCCAGCTCTATTCGTATACTTAAAAGAGCCGACACATCACTATTCAGTTCAATGATGCTTCAGTTTGCTTGCAGCACAATAATATGTACAGATTCCCTCTTCAGCATCAAGGTGGGAACAAGCTATTTATTTCATCTTACGTAAGGAGCACGAACAAATGTGTTTCACAAGAATGTTCTATTAATAATGTGGAAGTGTTTTCAGCTATTGTTGTCAGACCACATTACACTTTGAAGAAACTGTCTCGACTCTAAATTTAGGCTGGCTCAGAGCGGCGGTTTGTTGCGAGTGCAGTGACCTCGGTTGTTGTTTTTGACAGAGCATCCTTTGGAAGAGAAGCGGCAGCTCTCTGAATAAGGAGTGGAAGAAGAAATACGTCACCCTGTCCAACAATGGCACGCTGTCCTACCACTCCAGCTCCAGTGTAAGAGAACACCACAGGACGGATCGATGCAGCAGTAAAACACACAGTGAAGGATTCAGAGTTCGATCGTATCTGCAGCTTTTCAGATTTAACTGCAGTTTCAACTTCAATGGTTGTCAGTACAGGACTACGGGAATTGCTTTGAAACTTTTACTATTGATTTCTTTTTCTTCTTTTTTTCCCCAGAAAACATTCAGAGTGATTTATCATTTGTATTTAGACATTGAGTTTTCCTGCACCACCATTGGCTGAAAGTAGGGCTGCATCCTCTTAGTCGATTAGTCGACTAATCTGCAATGGTCTTAGTCGGCTAAGATTATAAGTTATTTTAAATGTTTTTTTAATGCTGAATGATTTCCAAGAAATTAATTCCCAAAAAACTTATGAGCACATTTCAGGTAAACACAAGATTGAAAGTGGTGCTGTTGCATGATTCTTTGTGGAGAAACTCAGTTTTACAGATGGTAAATTAATGTATTTATACTGTGCTTTTCTAGTCTTTATGAGCACTCAAAACACACAGATTTGTCGATTAAATCAACTAATCGATTAGTCGACAAAATGATGTGAGTGTTAGTCGAGAGTATGTTAGAATTTCTTCAGTCAAGGACAGCCCTAGTGCTCTGTGTACAACTTGAAGTACTGTACGTCTAAGTTTCTGTCTAAAGTTTGCTAGCATTAGCCACCATAAGCTACTGATCATATCAGACTGTAGCAGCAAAGTTGTGTTCACTTATTTAAGAATTCATCTCATAATTTGGAGGAGGAAGAATTACTTCTTCTTTCCAAAAGTGATTTGAGTGTCTTGTTAATCTGTATTTCTGGTAAGAGCGTCTAACATGTGAATGATATATTGTCGGTTTCAGGACTACACACAGAACATCCATGGAAAGGAAATCGACCTGCTGCGTGTGACAGTTAAAGTTCCCGGGAAACGTCCTCCGAGAGCCGTGGCTCCTGCGGGGCCCTCACCTGTCCCCCCCGCTTCTGCACCCGGAGTCAACGGGCTGAGTAAGGAGCCGGCAGCCGCCGATAGCACCAGTACAGGTACTTCTTCCTGTGTACATGTATACAGAGTATGGAAACTCAAAATTCTTTCTGACATCCCTAACTCGTCTGTGGAGCCTACAATTCTGAAGTACTCTAATTTCCTTCCATTGTATACTTGTATTCCACCACATTTCAGAGAGAAGTATTTTACTTTTAACTCCACTACATTTATTAAACAGCTATAATTATTAGTTACTTTTCAGATTAAGATATTATCTTATAAAATATGGTGCGTTGTTATATATCAAAGTAATTCACCAGCGACAACATTGAAGTACAGCTGACATGTTAATG